>NC_088880.1:1589641-1704641 GCF_032884065.1 Artemia franciscana | reverse complement strand
ATTGTGTAACATTAAAAAAAATATGGCTCTTTTCTGACAAAAATTCAAGACTTCACCCCCCCCCCTTTATTAGGAAAAATATTTTAGGTCTGCTGGATCTGACAAAACATCAACAGGTATCCATCATCAAGACCTTAGAAAAGAACTAAATCAATAAGAAATAAACAATTTATCCATTATGATTCCAAAGTTCAGGTGCAATTCTTATATCCGTTTAAATGTTTGCTAAACCTGAAGGTCAGTTAGCACCCCCCCCCCCACTGGAAGAAAATCTGTAGGATTGAACTTTGCAGCAAAATTTCTGGAGATATTTATGACCCTGACCTTTTAAAAGCACTTACTCAATAAGAAAGAAAAGAGCCATCCATTTCAATGTCAAAAATCAAGGTGCAAATTTTATGTGATTTTAGAACAATGGCCAAGTCCCACAGTCACTTCTTCAATCCCCCCTTCTAGAAATCATTGTGTAAACTAGCAGCTTGAAATAATAAAAAAAAAAAAAAAAACTCTCCGGGTAACCATGCCAGTGAACATAGAGAAGTCAAAAAGTCAATAATTATTAATTAATAATTAATAATTATTTCTTAGTCAAAAAGAAATAAGTAATCTACTACAATCCCAAAATCAAGTTGAAAGTCCTATGTGAGTTACAAATGTTTGCTAAATACAAAATTCAGATCCTTACCCCCCCCCCTAACCCCTTCTAAGATGCTACTTAGTAGACTAGTCCTTTCTATTAAAATCACTGTAAGAAGTCATGATCAAGACCTTTGAATAGTACCTTACACCTTTGAAAAGCCAATAAATAAGAACAAGTTATCCAATAAATTCATCCCCCCTTGGAAAACCCGCTATCCAATCAATCATTGCTCCTCCCCCTCTTGGGAAACATTTTTAGGTTTTTTCCCCTCTGGCAAAATCTCTGTAGACATCCAAGGCCGTTACCCTCTTCCCCCCAAAAAGTACTTAAAGAAAAAACAAAGAATAAAGACATCCATGGCAAAGTCACCACCACAAAGCCGCATCCCAAATGTGGCTCACCGTCTCTTCCCTCCCTTTCTAGAAAACATTTCAAAAAAAAGATCTCTTTGGGTGTCCATGCCCGAGACTATAGAGAAGTAGGCTATTTAGTCAATAAAGAAAATATTCTGCTACAATTCCAGAAAGGGGAAATCCTACGTGAATTCCAAATGTCTTCTAAATACGAAAGTGAGTTCTTCACTCCTTTCCCGTTCTTAGAAGATAATTTACAGTCTCCCCCCCTTTCTTAAAATCTCAGCGTGTATCCATGGCCTTGACCTTTGAAAAGTCAAAAAGAAAGAGACAAGTCATCCAAAACAATATTAAATTAAGATACGACTGAATGACTATGAGTCCCTTATAAGAGTGCAAACTGGCATTGGTGTCGCGAAAAATCACTAGTGTCATCTAGCGTTTGGTGTTTTTTGACATTTTTTAGTGTAATAATCAACATGAGTTTAATCAGCGTAATTGGCAAAATTAATATAGTAATAAGTGTTTGTTCATAGTTTCTGAAAAATACAATTGTGAAGTTTGAGATAAAATCAAAAAACCCTTAACTCATTTGTGAATACAATTAACGTGCTCTTGTGATTTGTGATAGTAATAAGCGTTTGACCATAGTTTCTGAAAAAATACAATTGTGAAGTTTGAGAAAATACCAAGAAACGCTTAACTTTTTTGTGATTACATCATTTGTGAATACAATTGTGATTAACGTGCATTTCTGATAGTATCAAGCGTTTGATCATAGTTTCTGAAAAAATACAATTGTGAAGTTTGAGAAAATTACCAAGAAAAGCTTAACTCTAGAGTGCATTTGTGATTTTGTTCAATTTTATCGACAGTCCCGACACTTATAGTTTACTTATGCTCTTAGTAAAAATCTTAAGAGAATTTAAAATGATGGAAAAAAACCAAAGTTACCCCCTCCCCCTAAAGACCATTTTGTTGGCCAGCCAGGTCCAACAAAAAGAAAAATCTCTTCGGGTACCCATGCTTGCGACCATTAAAAAGGACTTGGTTAATAAGAAAAAACAAACAACGATTACAATGCCAAAATTAAGGTGGAAAATCATACGTGAATTTAGAATGATGGCTAGTTTCCAAATTCAACTCTTTTACCACAACCATTGGGGCCATTGGAACTGTAGAAAAATTTCAGGTATGCGATGACTCAATAGAATTTGCATAAGCTCATCCAACCATCAATCGAGCTATCAATTAATCAAGGCTATTGTTAAAACATTGAAACTGAATTTGATTTTGAATACACAATTGGCATTAAAATGGCCTACCGCTGACAAAAAGAAAATAAATTTCATGATTAAAGATTTGTTGAACTAAAAACTGTCGTAAAGTTAAGAGACTCGTTTTAGATAGACATTAAATTAAAAAAAAAATTAACTGAAAGTGATGAGCGAAATTAAAACTTAAAACGAACGTGAATTATTACATGTATGGGGGGTTCACCCCCTCCTCAACACCCCGCTTTTTACGCTAAAGTTTTTATTGTTTTAAAACCAAAATTTAGCGTAAAGAGCGGGGCGTTGAGGAGAGGACAGTCCCTTTCATATGCGGAGTAATTTCTGTTCGTTTTAAGTTTTAATGTCGCTCCTTACATCCTGAACGTTTTCTGAACGTTTTCGGATTAATGCAGGTTTTGATTTTGGCTCACTGTATATGAATAATTAACACAAAATTTGCATATTAATTTTTCCTTTTTTTTGGCTAAATGGCTTTGTAAAAGTTTTATCGGACGATTTTGGGAAAAAGGGGCGAGCAAGGGGGCCTAGTTGCCCTCCAATTTTTTGGGTTATTTAAAAAGCCCACTAGAACTTTAAATTTTATTTCTGAACGTTTTTATTAGGAATAAATATACGTAAGTTACGAATTAACTTAAGTAACGAACTTCTATATTCGTATATTTTTATTACGTATATGAGAAGTTGGCCCCCTTGTCAATACCTTGCTCTTAACACTGAAGTTAGAATTGTGTTCGGATTCTTTAAGAATTATATTAAAAAACTAGTTTTTTAAACTGAAAGTAAGGAGCGACATTAAAACTTAAAACGAACAGAAATTACTCCGTATATGAAATGGGTTGTCACCTCCGCAATCCCTCGCTCTTTACGCTAAAGCTTTTAATTGTTTTAAAAAGCAGAATTGTGGCAAAGAGTCAAACTTTAGCGTAAAGAGCGAGGGATTGCGGAGGGGACAACCCATTTCATATACGGAGTAATTTCTGTTCGTTTTAACTTTTAATGTCGCTCCTTACTTTCAGTTTAAAAAACTAGTTTTTTTATGTAATTTCTGAACGTTTTTGAATTAATGCATGTTTGATTTTGGCTCTCCACACATAAATTATTAAAATGAAATTTACATATTAATTCCTTTTTTGGCTAAATGGCTTTCTCTTAGTTTTGATTTTAGAAATAAGGGATGGGGAAGTAGGCTTAGTTGCCATGCAATTTTTCGGTTACATAAAAAGGCAACTATAAATTTTAATTTTTAAGGAATTATTTTATTAGTAAAATATATACGTAACTTAAGAATTAACTTACGTAACAAACTTTTATATTCTTTAATTTTTATTATGTATATGAGGGGGTTTGTACCCTCGTTAATACCTCGTTCTTTACACTAAATCGTAAGTTTTGTCCCAATTCCTTAAGAATGACCCCTGAATCAGAAAGGCCGTAGAATAAATAGTTGAAATTACTAAAAATACTATAGCATAAAGAGTGAGGTATTTATCTCCTCCTAAATACCTCGCTCTTTATGCTAAAGTATTTTTAGAACCCCTCATATGCGTAATAATCTCTGTTCGTTTTAAGTTTCAATGCTACTCTTTACTTTCAATTGAAAAAACTTTTCCATGTTTATTTTTTCATTGTTTTTTTTTATAGTAATTTTAGAAAATCCTGCGTCCTTTTCATTGAATTTCTGTTTCCCCATGACATATTTCTCCAAGGAAAGATCCTCCCACATAGCCCCCTCCCCTCAACACCACCCCCAAAACAAAAAAAAATCCCCTGAAAACGACTGTACACTTCCCAATAACCATTATTATAAGTAAACACTGGTCGAAGTTTGTAACTTGCAGCCCCTCCCCCAGGGACTGTGGGGGAGTAAGTCATTCCCAAAGACATAGTCATTATGGTTTTTGACTATGCGGAACAAAATGGCTATCTCAAAATTTTGATCTGTTGACTTTGGAGAAAAAATGAGCGTGGGAGGGGGGCTAGGTGCCCTCCAATTTTTTTTTGTCACTTAAAAAGGGCACTAGAACTTTTCATTTCCGTTAGAATGAGCCCTCTTGCGGCATTCTAGGACCACTTGATCGATACGATGACCCCTGGGGAAAAGAAAAAAAAAAAAATACAAACAAATAAACACGCACCCGTGATTTGTCTTCTGGCAAAAAATACGAAATTCCACATTTTTGTAGATAGGAGCTTGAAAATTTCGCTATAGGGTTCTCTGATACGCCGAATGCGATGGTGTGATTTTCGTTAAGATTCTGTGACTTTTAGGGGGTGTTTTCCCCTATTTCCTAAAATAAGGCAAATTTTTTCAGGCTCGTAACTTTTGATGACAAAGACTAAATTTAATGAAACTTATATATTTGAAATCAGCATAAAAATCTAATTCTTTTGATGTATATTTTAGCAGTTTCGTTTACTATTGAGCCGGGTCGCTCCTTACTACAGTTCGTTACCACGAACTGTTTGATGACCCCTGAATCACAAAGCCCGTTTAATTAGAATAAATCACTCTTTCGAAAATACTAAACATACTTTAGCGTGAAGAGCGAGGAATTGACGAGAAGACAAACCCCCTCATACGCCTAAAAATTTCTGTTCGTTCTAAGTTTCAATGTTGCTCCTTACTTTCAGTTGAAAAAGCTTGTTTTTTTAATTTAATTTCTCATTATTTTTTTAAATAATACTGGAGAATCTAGCACCCGCTTCATGGAAATTATCTTCTCCCATGATAAATTCCTCTATGGAAATAACCTTCACCCACCCCCCAGAAAAAATCCGCCCTGAAAACGTCTGTATGCTTCCCAATAACGAATACTATAGGTAAATGATGGGCAAAGTCCATAACCCGCAGCCCTACCCCCGGAGACTGTGAGGCATTAAGTCGTCCTCAAAAACATAGTTATCAAATTTTCAGCTATGCTGAACAAGATGGCTATCTCAAAATTTTGATCCGGTGACTTAGGGAAAAAATGAACGTGGGAGGGAGCCTAGCTGCCCTCCAATTTTTTGGCCACTTAAAAAGAGCACGAGAACTTTTAATTTCCGTTAAAATGAGCCCTCTCACAACATTCTAGGACTACTGCGTCGATACGATCACCCCTGGAAAAAAACAAATAAACAAGTATTCGTGATCTTTCTTCTGGCAAAAATACAAAATCCCACATTTTTGCAGATATCAGCTTGAAAGCTCTATAAAAATAGTTCTCTGATATGCTGAATCTAATGGTGTGATTTTCATTAAGATTTTGTAACTTTTAGGGGGTGTTTCCTCCTTTTTTTTCGAAAATAAGCAAATTTTTCAGACTCGTAACTTTTGATGGGTAAGTCTAAACTTGATAAAACTTATATATTTAAAATCAACATAAAAATTCGCTTTTGATGTATCTGTTTGTATTAAAATTCCTTTTTAAAATTTCGGTTACTATGGAGCCAGGTCGCTCCAGGTCGATTTTCATTAAGATTCTATGACTTTTAGGGAGTGTTTCCTCCTTTTTTTCGAAAATAAGGCAAATTTTCTCAGATTCGTAACTTTTTATGGGTAAGTCTAAACTTGACAAAGCTTATATATTTAAAATTAGCATAAAAATTCGATTCTTATGATGTATCTATTTGTATTAAAATTCCGTTTTTTTTTTTAATTTCGGTTACTATGGAGCCAGGTCGCTCCTTACTTACAGTTCGTTACCACGAACTGTTTGACTCTCCACTAGAAGTTAGCGCTATGACAATGTTGATAATTCTAAAGGAGTGGTTTAAGCACAATCCAAAATAAATTAAAATCTAATCAATAATTTACCCGTTTCTTTTTCAAAAAGTTAGAAATATGGTAAGCTTATTAAAGAGTAGTGCTGACAAGTTCCACCTTGCAAGCGCATAAACATAATTTTCATGTAACCACTAGATTGCTTCACTTCCCATAGCGTCCTCTATAACACCCCAGAGAGAATTTATCGAGAACAGTACAATTGCGCGAAGAGCCGTTCAAAGGAGGGGGTGGGACACCGCGGCTGGGGGACGCCTACTTTGATCAAATTTTTCACTTTGTTTCAGCTTTTTTGCTTATATTTGAGTCATAAGGGGGCGCTGCAATTTATTAATCCCCGGGTGCCACCAAACCCTAGGAGCAGCCTAGGAGCTTGCGCGTTCCAGTTAAGTTGACATTCTGCTCACTGATAACGAGTGGAATATTTGATATTTGTTGCTCAAGCTTACACTTCTTAAGGATGCAATCGTCGAATCTTGCGAAAAAACTATCCAGCCCTAAAACTGTAGTGGGGAATCCAGTATTGATGAGGAGCTCTGAACAACTCAACCTTTATTGAGTGACACATTCTAAAATATAAATTCCCTCGACAGCTTTCTAAACACAGAAGTAGTTCTTTTCTCCCGCCCCCTCTCAGAAGGTAATTTGCATTCTTCCCCCTCTCAATTAAAATCTCAGCATGTATACATGTCCTTGACCTTTGAAAAGTATCTTTGACTTTTGAAAATTCAAAAGAAAGAGACAAGTCAGCCAAAGCAAAACCAAAATTGAAATAAAAAAAACTCAAAAACTAAAATCAAAATAAAAAAAAATCAACCTTAAAACCTTCCTTGAGTGACACTTTCTAAAATCAATAATTCCCTTGACATCGTTCTAAACACAGAAGCAGTTCTTTTCTTCCAACCCCCTCTCAGAAGATAATTTATATTCTTCTCTCTCTCTATTAAAATCTCAGCATGTATACATGTTCTTGACCTTTGAAAAGTAACTTTGATTTTTGAAAATTCAAAAAGAAAGAGACAAGTCAGCCAAAACAAAACCCAAAATTGAAATCAATAAGCTCAGAAAAACTCAAAATACCTTCCTCGAGTGACACCTTCTAAAATGTAAATTCCCTCGACAGCTTTCTAAACACAGAAGTAGTTCCTTTCTCCCGCCCCCTCTCAGAAGATAGTTTGCATTCTTCCCCCTCTCTATTAAAATCTCAGCATGTATACATGTCCTTGACCTTTGAAAAGTGACTGTTAAAAATTCAAAAAGAAAGAGACAAGAAGAAGAGACAAGAAAGAGACAAGAGAAAGAGAAAATTCAAAAAGAAAGAATAAGACAAGACAGCTAAAATAAAACGAAAATTGAAATCAATGAGCTTAGAAAAACTCAACCTTACAACCTTCCTCGAGTGATACTTTCTATCGAAAAAGTATCGAAAAGTATCGATTTAGAAAGTATCGAGTGATACTTTCTAAAATGTAAGTTCCCTCGACAGCTTTCTCTGCTATATGAGGGAGCCAGTCAGAGATGACTTAACCTTTCTATCAGCAAAATGTCTGTAAGACACTCTCTGCAGTCCCAAGTAAGGTTATGGGGGTAAACAACTAGGGCTAGGGTTATGGGGCTTAAACAACGAAGTACTTCTTGTCAATAGAGGACATACTCTAAAAGCTACCAAACCTGTCTATCAATGGCTTTTAGGGTTTTTAATAGGAACTGTGAGGTTAGAGCAGTGGTTCCTAACCAGTTTTGGGGCATGCCCCACCTATGCGTTTCTAATATCTTTATGCCTCCTTCGCGATATTTAAATTCGTCGCGCAAAATTTTACGCGTATTCTCCCGAACGAAGCTTAAAAGGCCATAAATTCTATTAGTTTTTTTCCGTCCTCAAGATATGTCTTATACTAGTCGAAATTCTTGTCTTCATACAACACCTCTTATACAATGCATGATGTCATTTCAATGATATCATTTTTCATTTTTCACACGTCATTCACATGCTTTTTTTAAATCAAGGCTCAAGAGCATAGTCAGCGGAAGGTTGCATGTCCTACACATGACCCACCAAAATATTGACATGTCCCGTCAGTGGGGCCTATGCCCCATATTGAGAATCACGGAGTTAGAGGAAAGAGCGATACCCTACGGAGGTGGATAGACACATTACACAGGTTCTCAGACAACAAGTTTGACATGAAGCAACCCGAATTAGGTTGCCTCATGTCAACCTTATTTTTTATATTTTGTCATTTATGACAACCTTATATTTGTCATTTATGACCAAGTCCTCTATCTGAGAGGAGTTTGTGTCCAAGGATGGTCAGTCGACCGGCGAAAGACAGATCAAAATTTTGGGAGAAAAATTGAACAGTATTCTCTCTTTAAAATTTATGATCTTTCACAAACGGGGGATTTTGCGACGAAGCTACAGTTTTCAAATGCACATAAAAGTTATTTTTTTGGTAGTATCTCTATTGAAAAACAGCAAATACATTACATTAAAGTTACTTAGTAACATTACTTCAACGTTACTTAAAACATTATGTTACATCACTTAATTTTACATTAACATTAACCAATTAATGTTAATTATTAAATTAATATATGAAATATTATAACTAAATAATAATGTTAATTAATTACTAATTAATGTAAATTAAAAAATAATGCTAATTAATAATTAACATTAATTAATGTTACATTGCTTAATAACATTTTTTCAATGTCAAGTTACTTAAGGGCAAGTTACTTATGTTATAGGGTTAAATCTATCCCTTGATCTAGCCAAAATGATGATACTACACACGTCAAAATCTTGTACATAAACCTTAATTAGTGAAAAACAAGTAATTATGTTTCTTTTTTTTCGGCTGAGCAGTTCCATGTTTGAATATTCGTGATTTCTATTTTAAATTGAAGTTAATGTCGACTCAATTCATTTTGAATTACTCGAAACTTTCAATATAATATTACACAAGATGCTTATTAACTATAGTTTTTATTATTTAGCTTTGCCAAAAGAAAAACTACATCACAGGAGAAAAAGACATCTAAAAAACATCCAAAAAACACCTAAGCGGAAGTGGAATATACGCATATTCCAGCAATATATGTCTATTGGTGCAGCAGTGAGTTGTTAGTTGTAATAGAAGTAGTATTCTAACACAAGTTCTAAAACATTAGGAATTATTAACCAACCAAGTTAATCAACAAAATAGCAGAGAAAATTCGTTGATTCGTTGATTTCATTGCAAAAATACAATCGCGCGAAAATTCGTGGCAACCTCACCTCAAAGTCCTATCTGACATTTTGACAATTCGGAAACGATTGAACAGCTACACAGAAGTAGAATATATTTATATCAAAAATTCAGATATCACAGCAAATATGCACAAAAAAAAGAAAGCAGAGGGAGGGGAAAAGGGCATAGATGGGTGAAGGTGGACAAAGATGAGGAGAGGGAGAAGAAGATAAATATAAAGAGGGGGGCGAACAGTAGCCTGATTTATCATAATAAGTAAATGTATCACAAGTAACTATAAGTAATATAGTTTCTAGCTTGCAGGGTTTTCCTGGTCAGAAAAAATCACTTTATTTTAGTGATTTTTTGTTTGATTTAGCCATTTTCTTCAATAATATAGTGATTTAAGTGCTGATTTAGTGACTTTTTTCTTAGACAATATAAAAAATCACTAGATTTTAGTGATTTTTTGTTATTTAGCCATTTTCTTCAATAATATAGTGATTTAAGTGCTGATTTAATTATTTTTTGCTTACACAATATAAAAAATCACTAGATTGGTGATAAATCACTAGGGATGGCAACCCTGCTATCTTTTTCTTGAGCAGTGATCTGGTTTGTTCCATACCAAAAATGACTATGCATTTGGATCAAACCGTGATTTATGAAACCTTCCATTATGATAATTGAGCTATGTTATGTCTTACTTAAATTGCATAAGTCAGGTATTGTTAGGGTGTGCATCCGGAGTGACTAACGAAATTTACAGAAAAATAACTGTGTTACGACCAGTTTGGTCAAACGACATCTTAATTCAATATAGGCGTGCAGTTTATCATCTCCCTTCATTTGGAGCCTTCAAACTGCAATTAATCAAAATACTTTTTTTTTACAGCAAAACACGAAAACGCCCAAATAAAAAATCCATCAAATCCACCTAAAACTAAAAGAAAATATTTTCAAAATAAAATTGTTTATCTCCAAATTGCATTAAAAAATAAATAAGGTATGTTTGTTTTCCTGAGTAGCTTATTGGACCGTCAGGGAATATTTTGTAACCAACGAAGGACATTTTTTTTTGCCGTTATTCTTTGAGATTTCATTTTGAGTCTCCAAAAATTAATTTTCCTTCAAAATAATTAATATTAATTTTGCTAACAGCATTTGCTTTTTTTCACTGTTAAATAAAAAGTAAAAAGCAGAATTTTGTTTTTTTTCATTTTCAAGTAAAGAGTAAAAGGCAGTACTTTATTCTCATAAAATTTATTCATATTTATTCTCATAAAAGCTAACTTTTTATTTTGTAAAATGTTAGCTTTTATCAGACAGTCTTGGCTGAACTTTTCGTTAAGAAGTAATGATGCCAAGGCTATTTTTAAAAAAAATGGATTTTTAACTGAGAACTTTTATTGTAAGTGTTTTATTGTTTTTATTTTTTCTTTGCTGAAGACGACCCTTAGATATAGGGCCGAAATATTCAAATAGGTTTTGTTGGTTCACTGTCTTGGGAAAAAAGTCCTCATTATTCTCTCTTTTGTTGTTGTATTATGGAAAGGCAGCGTGGTCTTCGTCATTATTTACTTTCTTTTTGTGAAGCTACTTCACAAGAATTGAAGCTACTCTTTTGTGAAGCTACTTCACAAGAATTGAAGCTACTTTCTTTTAACCATATTTTTCCATTAATGAATGTTACAAATTAAACAAATGAAAATATACAAAAAACTATACAAGGTTTTAAATATCAGAGTGAAAAAAAAACTAATAATAATAACAAAAAACGTCCGAATATTTCTACATCATGTCCGGAAGGCTTTAGGCTATAAACGAAAAAATAAAATAATAAATTAAACAGAAAATATACATAATAGGCAAAAAATGGAACAAAAACACAGAAAAAAACTTACATATTGATGATATGGAATATGACAACTGTTCGTCACAAAACAATATGTGAATTCTTCGATTTTCGTCTGTTCTTTGTCTTTTATTTATATTTTCTGTAAATTTGTTTTTACTTTAGTTTCTTATACATATGTTTTTCCGTTGATAAAGGTAAAATATTCGGACGTTTCTTGTTGTTAAAAGTTTGATTGTTTTTGTTTTTTTCCACTGTCTTATTAAAAATATTATACCTGTTTTTCTACATTTAAATATTTTTAATTTGTAAATGAAGAGGCAGCGTGGTATGAGAAATTAATTAAACAGTGAATCATAACAGTGAATTAATTATAATTATTATAATTAATAATAATTATAATTATTATAATAATTAATTATAATTATAATTAATTAATTATAACAGCAGAATACTAAATTTACTTACTGATTTTTTGGTGTTGTTTGGAGAATTGCCGCTAGACTTAAGGCGTTCATCCAATGAACCATGACTTCATGATTATCAGCTGCGAATACATAAGTTCTCATATTAGCATGTTCAGCTTTAAATGCAAACTTGCGAAATACTTTTTCGTCAGGTCCAACAGGGCTGATTCGATAGGACGGCAGAAGGATCGAACCCAGAATATCTTTTTCTTCAGTATCTAAAAAGAGAAATTTGATAATAAATAAACAAACAATAACAGAGCATCATTTTCAAAGATCTATAAATTATCCAATATGACAGTGGATTTACATAAAAAAAAAAAAACGACGAAAAAAGTTTTGAATTAAGGAGGTTGGAGCCGCAAATTCGAGGCAAAAATTTATTGAAATTTCAACAAATTTCGAGGGGGAGGGGCAAAAGGTATTTTTCAATATTTTTCCAAGGTATTTTTTATATATTTTCGAAAAATAAGTTCAATATTTTTTTCAATATTTTTTTTTACTGAAAAAAAGAAATGACCGTGGATTGTAAGTTTAATATACATATACTGATATTTATTCCTTAAAGTCTTCATAATTTTTTATTTATTAAAGTAAAAAACTAAACACATTTAAAATGTATTTTGTTTTCAGTAAAGTGCAAATTATGTTCTGGTCTACACAAGGCACGGAAGATATCAGCTCGAATCATGTTAATTTCTGCCCGTTTAGAGTTTGACTCGGTTATTTATTGTAATTTTTGTTCGTTTTACGTTTCATTTATTTATTGATTGTGATTTGTGATAGTTTTATGCTTGGCGGATTATTTGACTTTATATTGCTCATTTTTTTATGGTTTATTGGAACTCTTTACTTTTCTTTGAACAACTTCTTTTGTGGGAAAAGTATTTTTAAATTAATAAAATAATAAAGGCCAACTATATGGGTTTCACATTCCAGGGCCTTTGTCTAAAAATAGGAGAAACTAAGCTAATGATAAAAAAGAATCCTACTTCCATGAACATAAAAATGCAGACAAAAAATATATTATTTTTATTATTTTTTGTTATGTTTAGAGTTTTTCTTTTTATCAAAGAGAAAAAGAGAGACTGCTCTATAAAAATTCCATTTCAAAAAGTGTGCTTTAATTCCATTGGTTCACGTCTGCAACGAATTTCCGTAGACCAATTTAATTATTCTGTCATTTTGAGGATACAAATAATCCCGCCTTTTAAAAACCTGATTGGCTTTAAAACCAAATGCGTGAAATTTTGAGTCAGTAAATAAAACGAAAAGCTAAACTTCACTTGATTGGTATTTGTATGTAAAAATTTAAGCCAATACGAAGGACGAAAAGGTTTGAAGTTACGAGCTTTTACAAGTATTCCCATTGCTTTCCTATGATTTTTATTTTATTTTCTTGTATGTTTTTTGTATTCCGTTATTTTTCTTATTTTCGTTGATAAAAGCTTCCATAGACAAAGCCGATGTGCTTCGGCAGTATTATTTTACTAAGTTAAATTTAAGTTAAACCTGTTGTCAATATATTTTACATTTCCAGCTAAAAGTTGTACCCATTGTTGAATATTTTTGCATTTTTAATTAAAAGTTGTACCGTTTTTTTTAGAATGAATTGGAAGTTGCACCCGTTGCTATACGGTCTTACATTTTCAATTTACAGTTGTACCCGTTGCTATGTATTTTTATATTTTCAATTTACAGTTGTACCCGTTGCAATGTGTTTTTATATTTTCAATTTAGTTGTACCCGTTGCAATATATTTTTATATTTTCAATTAAAAGTTATATCCGTTATTGTGTTTTTTTATGTTTTTGATTGTAAATACATTATAAACGAAAGCCTATTTATCAATAAATATTTTTTAAACTACATTGCTTTTTCATTTACAGAATTTAAGAGAGAGGGTATAATTTACGGGTAAAATTTAAATGAATAAGAAAAACGGGTATTAAAAGTTGTACCCGTTATTTTGTATTTTTATGTTTTTGATTGTAATTAGATTATAAAGGAAAGCCCATTTATCGAAACATACAAAACTAATATTTTTTAAAACCACGTGACTTTTTCATTTACAGAATTTAGGAGAGAGAGTATAATTTACGGGTACAACTTAAATGACTAAGGAAAACGGGTATAATTTAAATCATTTCGTCTTGTTTTAATCGCTGCAGTAGACGACAACAACATTCCAATAATACCAATCGTTCTTTTTTATAATTAGTTTCCTTATCAGAAGACAAAAAAAGACTAGAAAAATCGACGCCTTCCTCTCCTGTCTTGCATGGTTATGAAAGTCCCCCATAAAATTATTTCCCCATTAGAAGCTGAAGAAAAGGAAAATAAAAAGCACTATCGATTGCACACTTAAAAAAGCTCTCCACTGTTAATATCCCCACTAGAAAACCCGACCAGCTCTAAGAGGCGTATTTCGAATACATATGCCAATTTCTGTCAAGTGGTTTATTTCCGTAGGGACCATCTGGCTCCCTTACCTTTTAAAGGTGGATAAAAAAAAATGAATGCGTAAATCCAAGTCCGTTCATTCCAATGTAGTAGCATTATCATCGGGGTAAATCAAAGGCACAAGCTATAGACCTTACTCTCGATTTGACAGTCGCTTTCTAGTAGAAGTATAATTGGGCTAAGAAACATAAATTAACAGATCTGTTAGGGGGGGGTGAATTTATTTTTTCAAAGGGGAGGGGGACCAAAAAAGAGTATTTTAAAATGGAAAATACCAAAAAGGATGCACTTGATGTGCTAGATATGCAAGTTGTTCTAGGAAAGACTGGGGTGGAGGAGGATCTTGCACAGCTGTGTCGGCCTCAGACGGCTTGGTGCAGCAGTGAGTTGTTAGTAGTAACAGCAGTAGTATTCTAATACGAATTACAAAACAGTAGGAATCCTTAAAAACCAAGTTAATAAAACAAATAGCAGAGGAAATTCATTAATTCGTTGATCTTATTGCAAAAATATAACCGCAAAAAAAAACTCGTGGCTACCTCACCTAAAAGTCCTATCTGACATTTTGACAATTCAGAAATCCTGGCCCAAAAATAGTTTGCTGAGCTGTTCTCAAAGGGAGGATCAGCATAACAAAATAGATCAGGAGAATCAGGAATTCTCCTGGAGATGGCTAACAAAGCAGTCAACGAAGCCCCACCCTTAGCAGTAGACCGGTCAGCTTGGAGGAGCAAGGTGGTGACACTCTCTACACCAGACCCAATGCGGCAGGACGCTTAAGCCAAAAAAAGATTAAAGTGTCACCAATCTTACATTTTGCATCTAATCTTACTCTTTAGAACAACTTATCAAAAGGTTTTTAGCAATTACATCAAAACTCTGAAACTGTCGTACATAACATTCGTACATGTCGTACATAACTTGTACGTACATAATTCGTACATAACATGTTGTACATAACTGTCGTACACAACTCTGAAACTGTCGTACATAACTTTTGAGGCGTACATAACAATATCAAAAAAGATATTTTGTTTTTAGCAAGATCTTGGCTATGGAAAGTGTTATTGTTGAATTTTAGAATTAATTCGGGCAATAGGGTGCTTTGATGCAACAACACCCACTTTTAAGACGTTTCAGTAACAAAATGCTGCACAGCAACAAAACAAAAAGAATATTTTGTTATTAACATGATTTTGACTATGCAGAATGTTCTTGCTATAATTTTAGAATTAACTTGGGCAATAAGATTCTTAGATGCAACGACCCCCACATTTAAGATGTGTCAGCAAAAAAATATTGTACAGCAACAAAACGATAAGAATATTTGTTATTAGCATGATTGGCGAGCGACAGACTTCCCGATAAAATTGAAAAGGTTTTAAAAGGTCGAGAAACACTATATCACTCATTAGTCTCTACTCAGATCAGAAATGAAAGACATCACTCTTGTCAAAGAAGAAGAATGTTCTCGTCAGCATTTTAGCAAACGCCCTTTAGCAATTATTTCAGAACTGTGAAACTGTCATATATAATCTTAAAGTGTTGCATAGTAATAAAACGAAAAGGAGATTTTGTTATTATGCGTGGTTTTGACTCTAGAGAATGTTCTTCGCGGAATTTTAGAATTAATTTGGGCAATAGGGCCCTTTGATGCAATGACCACCCTTTTAAGACCTGTCAGCAACAAACTGTTGCACAGCAGCAAAACGAAAAGAATAGTTTGCTATTAGCGTGATTTTGACTATGGAAAATGTTGTTACCAGCATTTTAGCAAACAGCCAATAGCAATTATTTCAAAGCTGCGAAACTTTCATATATAGATTTAAGTTGTAACAGCAACAAAATGTTGCACAGCAATAAAACGAAAAGAAGATTTCGTAATTATGTGCGGTTTTAACTGTGGAGAATGTTCTTGCCGGAATTTTAGCATTAACATGTATTTGTGCAATAGGGTAGTTTAATACAACGCCCCCCACTGTTCAGGCACAAGCAACAAAATGTCTAACAGAGCATGAATTCTTCTCCTTTGTTAAGGCCTGACAGTAAAAATAAGTTGCACAGCAATATAAAGCAAGGGATATTTCGCTATTAGCGGAATTTTTACTGTGGAGTTGGGCAATAGGGCGCTTTGATATGACAGTCCCCACAAAGGGTAAAAACAGACTTAGTCAAATTGGTTTTCAGATAGGCCCAAATATAAAATGCACTTGAATAAACTCTAAAAAAGGCCCTTTTTGTATGTTCTTAAATACTGAAAGCTAATCACGGCTTTAACACCATATTTATTTAAAAATACCTTTACTTACGAGTGAAGTTCAATCTGCATTATATTATATTAATTTATGTTATATATTATATTATATTGTATATTATTATATGTTATATACTAAATATATAATAACATAATATAATATACATTATATGTTATTAACTAACTAATGCAACTAATAAATAGTTGCAGTAAATTGGAAATTTACTTTAATTTAGACTACAAAGTAAAGGACAAAAATAACATATACAAGCTCTGTTGTCCTCTGCTAAAACCTAGCATGCAAACTAATAATTAACTAACTATTGCAATTAATTAATAATTGTAATAAAGTACAACTTTTCTTTTAGTTTATACCCTAAAATAAAGAAAACACAAAAAAGCTCTATTGTCCTCTACCAAAACCTAGCATGTTAACTAATAAATAACCCATTTGGCCTGATTGCAACACCTCGCAAGCCACACCTTATAGAAAACACGTATATTATATTATGTTATATATTATATTATATTATGTTATATTACATTATATTATCAAATCAAAGATGGGTTAAAACCTTCTTTGACACCAAATCAAAGAGGATTTAAAACCCTCCTATTACTTAGTCAAAAGTATTACCTAAATCACTGTATTTCCTTCATATTTAACTATTTCACCCATTTACACTATAGCGCCTAGTCATAATAATTCGCTATTAATCCTTTATGGAACTTTAAAATTTCCTGATTGGGAAACTTCCCAACTTTTAGGAGCCTCTAAAACTGAAAAATAGTAGGGTTTGTGTCCCCCCCCCCTGCGTAAGTGCCTGTTACGAAGATCCACAGAAAATGTTATCCTTGTGTTTCAGACCGGAATATCAAAATTTACGATAATTAGTTTTCTGAACCTTTTCCCAAGGTTGGGGACAATCCCCCAACGACCAATCCCAAGTGTTCAAGCAGAAATAAACAGCTGTGTCCCATATCTGTTATAAATACTAAAATCATTCGTACCCTAATACAGCCAATGACTAGCAAAAGAGGGTATCTGTTTTTCATTGGTTCTGCTCTAAAGTAAAATCTTAGCTATGGAACATCACAATTAGTTACAGAATTATGAAGGATTAGCAATGGACCGCAAATTAGTAACAATCTGCGACTTTTTTTATCTTCATAAAATACTTGTACCGTGAAAATGTTCACCTAATTTGGCAATAAAGAGAACTCTTCAATAAAGGATCATCTTTATGTTTCAATAAAGGGCAAGTTTTATTAAGAAAACTTAAAGCGTAATAAAGATTGTTTTATATATTATACTTAGGTGGCGCTATATCTCAATGCTAATGAATAAATAATGCTAATGAATGATGGCATTATGATGGTTGAAAAGGATTGTAGGGGAAGATGATTGGGAGGTCGATTGTATTTGTTTGATCAGTCGGTGAGCATATTAATTATTTTGTGTTCGTTAGAATAATTAATTATGATTGACAACGATGTAAATTGATAATTTTGTTGTATTCCTTGTCGAAATATATTCCTTGGTTATTTTCACTTCACATTGTTCCACTGACTTACAACTACCCTGGTTTTTTCGGTTATTTCATTTTATTTTCCATCCATTATTTTTTGTTTCATAAATAAAAATTTATTTTCAATTTATTTTTAATTATTTACTTATTATTAATTATTTTAATTTATTTTAATTATTCTTATTTAATTATTTTTTACTTATTAATTATTTATTACTTAGTTAATTTTTTATCAATTATTTTCATTTCTTAACTGCTCTTCTCAGTGGTGGATCCAGGGGGCAAAGAGGCACCCCCCCTGATATATTGGTGGATTTGTGGTTGGGATGAGATGTGATCGAGATGAAACAAGGTTCCAGTTACTTTGTTGCGGTCTCTGTTAGATTTTACTAATGACGCATACCGCCAGAAAGTATTTAATTAAATTCAGTTTTATCAAAGGAATTTGTCCGTATTACCAAAAAAGCCAACTACTACTACTAATACTACTACTAACTCACTGCAGCACCAAGCCGCCTGAGGCCAACACAGCCACGCACGCTCCTCCTCCAACCTAATCTATTTAAAGCCTCCCTCTTTACACCCTCCCAGGAAGTTCCCATTTCCTTTAAATCTTTATTTATGACATCCTCCCAACCCAGACAAGGACGACCTGCTTTCCGTGTAGCCCCAGACGGTTGGCTAAAAAGGACAACCTTCGGTAATCTGTCATCCTTCATCCGTAGAACGTGGCCTAGCCATCTCAACCTTTCTTTCATTATAGCCCCAGAAAGCGGGATTGAACCACACTTTTCGTACAACCTACTGTTTGAAATACGGCCAGTCAGCCGGGTACCCAGAACAATCCGTAGGCAATTTCTCTGGAAAACATCTAGTAAATTTTCATCTGCGTTTCGGAGTGCCCATGCTTCAGAGCCATATTTGACCACTGTCATCACTGTAGCTTCCAATATTCTAATCTTGGTTTGTAGGCTTATCTTTGTATTCTTCCAAACTTTTTTTAACTGTGAAAAAACACCCTGAGCCTTAGCTATTCTACTTTTAACATCTTCACTGCTCCCACCATCTTTACTAATAATACTACCAAGGTAACTGAAGCTCCTAACCTGATCAATCTTTTCGTTACCTAATGTCACCTGTTCATCTTCACTTATTCCTAGCCTTAGTGACTTAGTCTTCTTAACATTAATTTTCAAGCCTATTTTAGCACCCTAAACTTGTAAAACCTCTAAAAATTCATTCATTTTGCTCACACTTTCATCTAATATGCTTAAATCATCAGCATAATCTAAGTCCAGGGGCGTTCTTCCTCCCCATTTGATTCCATGTTCTCCAATTGCCTTTCCTGTGCTCCGTAAGACGAAGTCCATCAAAATGATCCATACAAAGGAGGATAGAACACAACCCTGCTTAACTCCTGATTTAATACAAAACCAGTTACTAACCTCATTTCGTAACTTAACCGCAGCAGTATTATTCTCGTACATAGCGCAAATCACTTTAATGTATTTTTCTGGTATACCATATAACGATAAGACCTTTGTCAACGCTCTTCTATCAACAGAATAGAAAGCTTGTTCCTAATCGATAAAACTGGGGACCAAAGGTGTTTGACAACGAAGGGACTTCTCAATTATTAACCTAAGAGTGAAAACATGGTCGACACATCCTCTACCTTTTCTAAAGCCGCATTGTTCTTCCCTTAAAACTTTGTCTACAGCATGTCTCAGTCTAAAAAGTATCATATTACTCAGTAATTTGCTACCTACAGAGACCAGACTAATGCCTCGATAATTACGACACTCACTCTTGTCACCTTTCTTATAAAGTGGTTTAATTAAGGTTTTCCTAAAATCATTGGGTACTTCCCCTTTTTCAAAAATCATGTTCATAATCTTCAGTAGCTTATTCCTAACCTCAGAGCCACCATATTTAAAAAACTCATTAATCATACTATCAGCACCTGGGGCCTTATTATTTTTTAATCCTTTTAGTACTGTCGCTAATTCTTCCTTACTAAAAAAATCTTCCTTCACATCCAAGGTATCACAAACTTTTTCATTTTCATCTATATATTTTCATGCAACTGTATCTCGGTTTAGCGGAGGCGAAAATCTTCATTTTGTAATGACAAGGAGGGGAAATTTAAAATCCTAACTTCTTTAGTCACAAAGGGGCTGAAAAGCAAAGTATTTACTTCCTTTTACTGTCAAAAATTTGTTTTCGAGTGGCTATCGCACTTAGGTGAAAAAATTGATATCATTACTTTTTTGGCTGTCTGTTTTGGTTTTTTGGGTTTGCTTTTTTTGTGAAGTGGGGAGGTTTTTACAACATTGTTGTTTTTTAGGGGATTTGTATAATAGAAAGTAAATGTATGAGAAGTGCAAAAATTATTAATTCAAGTTTTGGATTTTGGTTAGCAACGGTGGCCACTTTACTGCCTAATTTCATCTAATTAAAGCTCTGCATTATATGACATATCACCTCTTCTGTTCATCCTAAAGCATTATAATAAAGGCTAAACTCCATAAAACTTTTGTAAATGTTCGCATAAGTATATACGTAAAATTAACTATATGAGTCGAAATACTCCTTCAAAGGTCGGAGTAATCATTTAAGATGAATAGATTTTTTTTTAAGATGATAGATTTTTGAAGGCCTATGAGTTGTGGAACTTTCCCATATTGTTTACACGTAGCATTAATAACCTTAAGTATAATTACATTCTGTAACATTAGTATACGAACATTAAGTACTAAGTAACAACTTAGCATGAAGAACGAGGTATTTAGGAGACAACACTCTTCATATACTAACAAGGCCTATGAATTGTGAAACCAAACTTAGGTTATTATAAGGTTGTTATTAGTTAAAAAGAAGTACAATTAATATGCAATTTTTTTTGTTTATGTAGGCCTACGGTGAGCCATATTTCAAAACCTGCATTAATTCAAAAACGTTCAGAAATTAAATAAAAAAAACAGTTTTTCAACCGAAAGTAAGGAAGACATTGAAACTTAAAACAAACAGAAATTATTCCGTATAAGAAAGGGGATGTCCCCTCCTCAACGCCCCGCGCTTTACGCTGAAGTTTGACTGTTTGTCACAACTCCAGTTTTTAGAACAATAAAAAACTTTAGCGTAAAGAGCGAGGCGTTGAGGAGGGGACAGCCTTTTTCATATACAGTTAGTGGTAGAGACGAAATTACAAGTCAAAAATAGAGAGATAGTCATATAACAGATACTTTACAAAACTTATTTCATGATCTGAATAAAGTGCCAGGAAATCAAAGAGAATCTAGGACTTTCGGGCCCGGTCCTCTAGGTCTCCCCTCCAAAAATCCCTGCTTCATATAGTAGGAACATTGTTCGTGGTAATCAATTATCATTAAATCCAATCAAAGCTATTTATCATATTATATAAATGCTACCTTTCCAGGCTTTCACAATGAGAATCGAACAATAGCCACTTTATAACTGCCAGAGAAAAACTCCAGCACTTAATTTCTTGAAAAACAGTGCATGCTTTATATCAGCCACAGCCATCTGGATAAGGTAACCCACAACCTTTTCTTTCAAACGAAACAAAAACGATATTTGACATTCACGCTGGTTTATACCACGCAAAATCCCGGAAAGCTCAAAAAAGAAAATTTAGAAAACAGGAAAAAAATTCTCTTCTTTAATCTTTAAAAATTATATGAATTTTTTGTGATTTTTAATATCTTCCAAAAATCTGGAAACTTGATCATTATGATATGGCTTACGTAATACTAGGAGAGGTGCAACTTATTTAATGAAACAATGCCAAGAAATCATCAAACGCAGCCACCTCCCCCACAAGTTTTTTTTTAGCTACGCCAATGGGTTGGGAAAACTTAAAAAGTAATATGGTAACACTAATTACCTCTATCAGAGACAAAAAGTGCAAGACCTTAATAAAAATTACGAGGCCGCTACACTCGTTGGGAACCCTGGAATGCAAGGTCGTATTCAGGGGAGGGATTAGGCGGTTTGACCCCCACCCGGAAATGTTTTTCTAACTGATAAAAACATAATAAAAATGCCTAAAAAAAATATTCTCGATGCATTTTGAAATTTTCTACCCCATCCCCTAAGAAAAATCATGGATACGACCCTTCTGGCATGTACCTATTGGTACCTTGATTACAACTCAGCAAGGCATTCATCATTATAATCAGATATGTTATTTAGCTTTGGGTTGCATGGGCACTGCCATGGGACTCATGTAAATTCATGTAAATGTAGGTCTGCTCGTTGTAAATTCAGGAGCCAAATAACAGTAAGCATTGAGGGAGCTGCCCCCTCCACACCAAAATTAATCTTCATTCTAGAGGGTGAAATCTAAAAGGAGGCAAAGAAAAGCTCACCGTTTTCGTTCTGTCAGTCCCCTGAAAAATCCAATTCCGTTTATTTAACCACTCCTAGTAATTTTAAAACTAAATCACTTCTGTTTTTATCGCAGGAGAATATCCTCTTCTGGTTGTCAAAACGAGAAATCAGCTTTGAAAAGGAAATGACAGGGGGACAAAAAATATAATTCAGCATACTAAAGAGTCATCTGCTTGTTATTCATTATAGAAACAGGAAGCAATAAATGAATTAGGGAGGGGATGATAGAGGGGGAGGATACACAAAATAGCAAAATGAACTAAAATAGAAAAAAAGAAAACGACATGCAGCAAATTTCTAACACTTTGGAATAAAAAAGATAGTTCATAAAACAAAACTATCCAGCACACTTCGAATTAAAATCAAAATCAAAGAGAATCAAAATCATCAAAATTTAAGTTATTAAATTAAATTTTATTTTAAAAATTTATTTAATTATTTTTTATTTTAATTATTTTTTTTAATTATTTTTATTTAAAAATTTAATTAGTTATTAATTAAATTAAATTTTACATAAAATTTTAATCATTAAAATTTAAATCATTAATGATTTAAAATTTAAAATCATTAGAATTTAAAATCAAAATCATTAAAATCAAAGAGATAAAATAATGTTTACATAGCTTCTCTTTTCAACTATTAAATAAATAAAACAAGTTGTTTTAATTGCAAATAAGGAGCGACAATAAAACTTAAAAACGAACAGAAATTATTCCGTATATGAAAGGGATCGTCCACTCCCCAATACCCAGCTCTTTACTCTAAAGTTTGACTCGTTCTCACAACTCTAAATTTTAAACAATAAAAAACTTTAGCGTAAAGAACGAAGCGTTGAGGAGCGGACCCCTCCTAGTAACTTTTGATGGTTAAGACTAAACTTGAAGAAACTTCAAGTTTCTTCAACTTTATATATATATATATATATATATATAATAATAAATTAAGTTTTAAGATGTATAATAAAACGGATGATTTTGATTTTGAAGTGATTAGTTTCCCATTCCCTGAAAGTAATATACACTCAAATATCACATATTCAGCGTTTTTCTCACAGTTACTTCGTTATGCAAGGATTTGTAGTAATTATATTGATTTTAAAAATAGATGTAAAATCTTAAGCCAAAAATTGATATCAAGAGGTTTTTCTGCAAATAAATTAACTTTGCAATTTAAAAAATTTAGTTTTCATTATAACGAACTTTTAAATAAATATCAAAAGAATTATCTAGAAATACTTAAAGAAATTTTTAACTAATTTCGGAGGTTCGAGAAATGTTGTCACAGCGCCATTTATTTTGAATTGTGTTTCTAATTGAGCGGATTTTCTAAAAAATTAGCCACATGGTAAAGATGAATTCCCTGAAAGTAATATACACTCAAATATCACATATTCAGCGTTTTTCTCACAGTTACTTCGTTATGCAAGGATTTGTAGTAATTATATTGATTTTAAAAATAGATGTAAAATCTTAAGCCAAAAATTGATATCAAGAGCTATTACCAAAAAGCTATTAGTGATTTAAAGAGAGGAAATTCGGCTTCAGTAGATGATATATCGACAAATCTCTTAAAGAAAATATCAGGAGTAATATATGAACCTCTTTCAGATATTATAAATAAAAGCATAAAAAATGGTGTTTTCCCTGATCTTCTGAAAAAGGCTAAAATAATCCCTATATTTAAAAAAGGGGAGGCTCGAGATCCCAATAATTACCGTCCTATTGCACTCCTTTCCCCACTGGCTAAAGTTTTTGAAAAAATAATGAAATATAGACTTACATCATTTCTGGAAAAGATAAATTTTTTTTCGAAGTTCCAGTTTGGTTTTTTAAAAGAAAGATCGACAGAAGATGCTGTCGCCGCAACACATATTTTCATTAATGATGCTTTAGATGATGATTGTTTAGCAGCTACATTGTTTTTTGATATTAAGAAAGCTTTCGACACTTTAAATCACGAAATTCTATTTGAAAAACTTGAAAATACGGGAATAAGAGGAGTACCTTTAAATTAATCAAATCATATTTGCACAATCGAAGGTTTGTGGTAGATATTGATGGTGAATATTCGTCTGAGACATCGAATAAATAATATCGGTGTACCGCAAGGTTCAATTTTAGGACCTCTATTATTTTTAATATATATAAATGATCTCCCAAATTCTACTACTGAAAATGCATTAACAATTATGTTTGCGGATGATACTACAGCAAGTTTAAAAGCACCAACATTAGATGCACTGAAAGAAAAACTGATTGAAGTTGCAAAATCCGTCACAAATTGGTTCCAAATTAACAAACTTGTCCCTAATTTTGTTAAAACAGAATTTATTATTTATGGAAGATCAAATCAAAAGTTGAAAAATATTTCTCTGAATGAAATTACCATTGATACTATTCATGAAATCAAAAGATTATACACAGCAAAATATTTAGGTATCGTTTTTGACCCTACCATGAATTTTAAAACACATATTTCGTTGTTGAGATTAAAATTATCAAGATATATAGGTTTGCTCCACCGACTAAAATTTTTATTCTCATATAAGGTTCTAAGAATCCTATATTTTTGCCTAATTGATGCACAAATCCAATATTGCTCAGCTATATTTTTGCTGACTTTTAAATCACATATTAAACCACTACAAACCCTGCAAAACAAAGCTATTCGAATTCTAGATAAGTTTTTACAACACCCGAGGAGTACAGATATCCACTCTGAAACACGTACCTCTTACCTGTTTCTAGACATAATGACTCTCACACAGAAATCTCATCTCCTATTATCTAGTTGGTTTTTTAAGATTCAACATGTACATAACTTCTTTTTTGACCAGAATTTACTGTCCAAACATCAAAATTCACTGACAACTAGATGTGTTCACCCATACAAACTTCCTCTGGTGAAAAATGAAAGATCCCGTTTCAACCTCCGGTATATGATCCCATCAATAGCCAACAAATATTCATTAAATAAATTTGTTGAGTTACCAAAAGGATCTTTCAAGAGACGATTAAAAAGTCATATAATGGAATCTGCTTGCAAGAACGGTTGGTAAAAATTTGTAATTCTTAATTTTATTTTGGCCTCACTCCACTTACTCCACCTTAAATACTCTCATTAAAGATACTCTTTTTTTATTTATTGATGAAATAGTGGTTCATTTTTTGTTTGTTCTGTATCAATGAGGATTGTTAAATTTTGTTTATATGTCTTGCCCAGTAGTCGAGCTTGTCTCTCCATTTGGGCAAGTTGAAGATTTTGATGAATATGAATTTTTGAATAAATGAATCTGAATCTGAATCTGAATTCTATAATTGTTTAGTTCATCCAGGTTTTTTGCAATGAGTTAATATTTGTGATTTGGTAAAATTTATAATATTTAGTTTACCTATTGTTGCTAAAGGGAGGGATATATTAACAGGATAAGCTTGTTTTGGTTTTACTTGGTTGTTTTACATTTGCTGTTTTTTTTTTCATAGACATGTATTTTGGGGGTGATACCTGACGTGGGGATGCCATGGATATTCTGTGGTAGCCACAACACTGTGCTGGGTAGAGAATTTAGAGTGGCGAAACCCTATATAGGCCAGTGTATTCTCCTGATGAGCCCTTAAGTTGGGTGTTGCCTCTGAATTATTTGTCTATATTATTTTTTCTATTGTTTGGTAAATGACGACTTATACTTATTGACGACATGACTGCCTGTCCATGGATTATTCTTTATGGTTGATTGTGTGTGGCTATGCTGTTTGACCTGTGTGATTGTATGGATGAGTAGGGTTAAGGCCTCATTCAAGTGCTGGTCTATATTAATCACTAATTTAGGAAAACAGTCTTCTTTTTTTTTTTTTTTTTTTTTTTTTTTTTTTTTTTTTTTTTTTTTTTTTTTTTTTTTTTGTGTTTGTCCTGTAGCATTGGTGATTTCTCTTTTCATGATATATATATATATATATATATATATATATATATATATATATATATATATATATATATATATATATTAGCATAAAAGTGCGATTCTTTTGATGTGACTATTGGTATCAAAATTCCATTTTTTAGAGTTTCAGTTACTATTGACCCGAGTCGCTCCTTACTACAGTTCGTCACCACGAACTGTTTGAAAACTCTTGGCTTTCAGTCATATTTCTCCCGCACTTTAAGGGGAGTAATTCTTTTCGCTAGGCTTATTGCTAACTTCATTTCTTCTGGTGGTTATTCCCATTAGTTGCTCAAACGATTTCAGAATATTAGGTGAAATGTTTTTGAAAAGATACTGCTAATTGAAAACTAGCTATAACCCCCCCCCCACTCAACTTTCCCTGTATGTATATGAACATTAATTTGTTCCCAACTATTGGCTACTAACTGTAGCCTATGTCTTTGAATATTTGCCAAATTCACCATACAAATAGCATAATAACTGTTTCAGTTTTTTATTTTTTTTTTCTAATTTCAAAAAATTATACCTTAACTACAAACTCTTATTGGTCAGTCAAAAATTTTAGGCTTCAAAGTTCAACCCGAGAAATCATGAACGGAATGCAGAGTTGGAGGCGAAGTGGTGCGGAATTTTGATTTTTATCATCAAGTATGACCATGTGTAGCCCAGGCATAAGATACAAGACCACATGTACCTTTCAAACGGTCTTAAGACAATCAGTTTGTCACAAACCCCTACCTCTTTCAGGGCACATTTTGCTGTTCAAATGTTTTATTATCTTTTTCAGCAAATCCGATAGTTGGCCAGGCAACAATTTTTTTTTTTTACAAATTCCCTTATGATTTCTAATTTTCCGCGAGAATCACCTGTTCTATACCCAACATCCCCATGTATTCCTGAACGTGTGTCCGGGGACAATAGAATCAATCCAAGAGGAGAAAATTCTTATTGCCATCTAATCCACGCTGACTATGCAGTACTCACATGCTAGACTGCTACTCTGAACGTCTTTCATGCTACCAGGAACACTCTACCTATAGTCTTCTAAAAAGTTGGGTACCTTCTAAAAGTTGTATTTTTGTTTTACTTAATAGTGAGTTTTAGCTCTTTTTCTCGATAACTAGTTTTTTTTATGTCCCCAGGGGTGGATGTGTCTGGGCAACGTAGGAAAAGTACGTTGGTAATGTTTATTGTGCATGACATCTACTGGCTTGGTCAAAGGCGGGTAAATAGCGATGGACAACAGAATGTCATTCTTTTTCACTGTTTTCCATATTTTTGTTGTTGTTGTTCTACTCTCTACCTCTCTCAGCACAACCGGTCATAGAGCCTTGCAGGGGGAAAATTTTGGCGATTTTTTTCTTTTTTGTTGAAAATCTTTGTCATAGAAATGAACTTTTTCAAGAAAAGTTAAATTTTAATAAAGTGCAAGCAAGGCCGTATCCAGGGTTAGGAGGTTTGACCCCCCCCCTCTCTCAAATTTTGTCCAACCCATAAGAACATAAAAAATGCATATAAATTTTTTTGATGCGTTTGTTCAAAGTTTTCATCACCCCCCGCAAAAATAGACCCCCCTCCCTGAAAAGATCCTGAATACAGCCTAGGCTATAAGTCAAACGATACCATGTAAACTTTATTAAAAAACAAGCTCAACCTATGGTTAGAACAAACATCGTGATAAATTATTTTACATTTCCTGTTCGATCTAACTTATATACCTTCAAATTACAACCTAAAAAAGGTCAATTTTAATAAATTAAAAACTGTAATGGTTTTACTGAATAAAATTGCACATTTTCTATACGCTCATATGCCGAAAAGCTATTCAAAAGTTCAAGTGCCGGAAGAAAATAATAAAGAATCTCAGAAGCGCATCAGCAATTTTTCACACAATTGTGTAGAAAGTAATCCTTACGGGTCGTGACCAAACGGCCCAGGGGTTTCTGCACTCAATCGTTGGGGTTACAATTCAAATGCGTGCACAACTATGGGTGTGTATGAGAATATACTCTATTGTTCTTTGTATTTCGTCTTGTCAATCATTTCTTGAGTCCTTTATGGTTGGGCGAACTGAATGATTAAGGGGTTTGCTTCTATGATTTTCTCACACAACTTGTAACATAATAGGCACAAACTTTATTTGTGAACTTAAAAGGTAGATGAACTAAGAAGCAAGTTATCTTGTCCGTGCAAAATCAAAAAAGATTGAGTGCAGAAAACGAACACTAAGCTGGTTTAGTTTGGATAACTAAAATATCATATGATATTTATCTGACATATATAATCACATCTGACATATCTAATCACATTTGCTGGTATTGACTCAATCTAAATTTTTTCCCTCAACCTCAAATTCAACCTCAAACAAATCAAGTTTGTGAGAGAGCTAGAGCGGCAAGCTGTTAGGATTCTGGATCAGTATATATTTTTTGGTCGGGTAGGGAAAGAATCATTCGTATAGCAATTTGCTTAAGGTTGACCCCTTTTATCACAACTTTCCTAGAACCTCTACCCCAACCACACTTTCTCTCAAAGCGTTAAGCCCCAAACAGTTCTTTTGACTTTAAAACATTTAGTTTCATGTTCATCAGTAAAAAAAAGAGCGCAAAAATATTGTCACATTTACTGGTGTTTACTCAATCAACATTTTTTGCCTCAACCTCAAACAACTCAAATCTGTGAAAGAGCTACAGCGGCAAGCTATTCGGGTTCGGAATCAGTACACATTTTTTGGTCGGGTAGTGAAAGAATCATTTGTATAGCTATAGCGATTTGTTTGAAGTTGATCCCCTTTTTTTACACTTTCCCTAGACTAATTAGTTTTATCATGACTCTTTCTCATTCAAAAGATAATTTTCCTTGTTGCTTGAAATGTGTAACTTCAATCCTCTTCAATAAGGTTTTCGGCTACAGTGATTCCAATGGTGCGATTTTCATTTCGATTTGACACTACTTTCATGGAATTTCAGGCTATTTTTCAAAATTCTCATATTTTTTTTTACAATGAACTTAAACCATTAAGATCGAAAGAAATAAAAGCTACCATCAACTTTAAATTGTGATTCCTCCTTACTTGACAGTTTTTATTCAAAATTTTTGGTTACTATAGGCTAGAGTTCGTTCTTTACTAGGTAGCATCAGACGCTGCAACGCTGATTTTTCTTATTTGTGCTACTTCCTGACTTCAATCTACAAAATAATACCCCCCATACATAAAGTCTCCCTAGTATTCCTAGTCGCAAAGCAAAATTTAAGTAAAATAAAAAATCAGTAATTGTAGCAATGATCGAACCGGACAGCATCTGCAGGGATAGCATGGATAACATCTGCAGGGATAGCAGATGTGATAACCACCGCAGTGATATACTACCTTCCTCCTCAAACTCTCGCTTGATTTCACCCTCTGAAGAAGGTCGTACGTGCCAAGTTCCAGTCAATTTGTCCTTTCATTTAGAAATTAAATAAAAAAAAATAAATTTTTTTAACTGAAAGTAAGGAGCGACATTAAAACTTAAAACGAACAGAAATTACTCCGTATATAAAATGGGTTGTCCCCTCCGCAATCCCTCGTTCTTTACGCTAAAGCTTTTAATTGTTTTAAAAAGTAGAATTGTGGCAAAGAGTCAAACTTTAGCGTAAAGAGCGAGGGATTGCGGAGGGGACAACCCATTTCATATACGGAGTAATTTCTGTTCGTTTTAAGTTCGTTTCCACGAACTGTTTGATATATAGCACACAAACAAGCGAAGTCCTTCACAATTTACACTTACCAGGTCAGATATGATGGCAGGCGCAAGAAAATACCCACTTTATATTATTGTTATACATAACTCCATGGTCGTTTCTAATTGTCGCTTCTGTGAGCTTTTGGCTAACAAATTTTATGAAAGTTGCGTGCCACGCACCATGCCTCGTAGAACGGCGCATGTTGTACCATGGGTGGCAGAACTTCTGCCACGGAGAAGTATGCCATGCCTAATAGAAAATGTCGCTCCAAAACCTACATCAAACCGACGTACACAGCTTATTGCGATCGATTGCACTTGATTTTCGTCTCTGACAGCCACTGAAAACCATTTTCTTTCACAGAGAATGTTTTTTATTGGGCGTTAGGTATGAAAACCAATTCAATTGATTATAACGCGGCGCATATACTGAACGCGGCGCAAGTGGCGGAGAATAGAAGCCTTTCCACTTATAATAAAATGAAATAAGCATATAATAAAGAATCTTTAATTCAGAAAGTGAACATTGAGATGAGAATCCGTAAATATATATAACGTTACTAACGGATTCACATCCGAAAGTCTTTTCAACAGAAAAAAGAGGAAAAAAAGATAAACAGTCAGTACATACTAGAAATAACAAAAGATAAAAAAAAATACACAAAAAAGATAAAAAGAAAGAAATTCACATCTGATAAACTATGTTGCTTAAACCTCTTAAAATTTCACGTTCTGTTTGAATTTTCTAAACAAGTTCGTCAGAAGTTTCGTCAAAATTTCAGACGAAATGAGGGCTGAGCTGAGTTTAATGAGATATTTTAATGATTTTTCAAACAGAATTTCAAGGGCATAAACCACAAGGGGGGGGCATTAAAAAATGAATATAGATGTTTTTACTATTTTGTTGTTTTATTTTTTAAGGCACCAAACGAGTGGCCCGTTTTCGTTGACTCCGGGCAGCAAGCCTAATCAAACTGATGAACTGAATGGAATTCAAATGTTACCAGAATTAGGGTGATGGCATACACAATAATCAGAGGTCAGAGGTGGGCTAGTCTTGAGGGTCGCAGATACAGGGCCGTATTCAGGATCAGTTCAGGGGGTAATTTTTTCGGAGGGGAGACAAAAAAACGTTTAAAAATGCATCACAAATTTGTTTAATGCATTTTTGAGTACTTATGATTTATCCCGACTACATTCAAGAATTGAAGTTAAGTTAATCATAATGAAATATACCAAAACCTGACAAAATATAATATTTTATATAGCTATATATTATAACTATATATATTTATAATATACTAGCTGTTGGGGTGGCGCTTCGCGCCACCCCAACACCTAGTTGGTGGGGCGCTTCGCGCCCCCCCAAGCCCCCCCGCGCGCGTAAGTCGTTACGCGCCATATTAGTTACGCGCCATTGTAGTTGTGTCCCTGTGTCCCACCTGTGAATATAGATAGATTTATATATGTGTTTCAAACTACGTAAAAATTGCGAATATACAACATTCTTGGCTTTCCCATTGTCTGTCCATATACAAAGCCGTATGTACTAATAATGACGTCATATGCAAACGCTCTTTTTACAAACAAACAAACATGCATACACACAACTCGTTTTTATATAGATAGATAGATAGATAGATAGATACAATACAAATTAACTACGTAAAACTTGTGAATATACAACAGTCTTCGCTGTCCCATTGTCTGTGCGTATAAATAGATTGTCAGGGTTACCGACCCTCAAAGATGCAACATACAATTGTACATTGGTAAAGCAATCTGTATTAAGATCTATACCGCATTTTTCTAGTGATTGCCCTTGAGCTTTGTTGATGGTGGTTGCAAATGCTAATCGAATTGGGAATTGCAATCTTTTAAATTGAAAAAGCAGATCCGTTGAATTTCAAGGCCTTGCAATAGGGACAAATTTTAGACATTGTCCCGATTTGAACACATCTACTCAAGCTATAATCATCGACTGGGTTGTACCTGAATGCCAGGCGATAACTTTCAGATTGCTCTGATTCCTCGGCACGCTTTCTTTTCTTACTTTCTCTATCAGCAGCAAGCCTGATTTCTTGCTGTTCTTGTAATTCCTCGGCACGCTTTCTTTTCTTACTTTCTCTATCAGCAGCAAGCCTGATTTCTTGCTGTTCTTGTGATTCCTCGGCACGCTTTCTTTTCTTACTTTCTCTATCAGCAGCAAGCCTGATTTCTTGCTGTTCTTGTAATTCCTCGGCACGCCTTCTTTTTTCACATTCTCTTTTAGCAGCAAGTCTGCTTCTGCGTTGCTCTGGTAGTTCCTCGGCATGCTTTCTGTTCTTTCTTTCTCTATCAGCCTCAAGCCTGTTTCCCTGCTGGTCTTTTGATTCCTCGGCACGCCTTCTTTTTTCACTTTCTCTTTTAGCAGCAAGTCTGCTTCTGCGTTGTTCTGGTAGTTCCTCGGCATGCTTTCTGTTCTTTCTTTCTCTATCAGCCTCAAGCCTGTTTCCCTGCTGGTCTTTTGATTCCTCGGCACGCCTTCTTTTTTCACTTTCTCTTTTAGCAGCAAGTCTGCTTTCGCGTTGCTCTGGTAGTTCCTCGGCACGCTTTCTTTTCTGACTTTCTCTATCAGCAGCAAGTTTTTTGGCATAGACTCTTTGAGCATCTTCATCAGTCATTGTAAACTTAAACATTAATAGATTTCTACGCGAACATATGTCTTATATAACTTGAATGACGTCACCTTCAAAGCAAAAATGACGGCAACTAATTTCATGACGTCAGCCGAAACATGACGTCACCTGATCCACAGATCCACAGACAGACAGACAACTTATTTTTATATATATAGATTATATTATATATATTATATATATATTACAAAGGCTTTTTTCTGTTGAAAACATCAACAGAATCTTACAAAGGCTTTTTATTAATCCAAATTTTGGCCGAAAATTTTCCTTTAACCTTAATTAAACACGATGAATGTGCGCTGATGCAATATATAGCTTTTGAAGTGTGACTAAACCCGGTTATTTTTGCATGACTATGAAAAAATCTTGAGAAATAGTTGTGTTGTCTTTCACAGGACAATTTTGTACAGTCAGCCACCGGATTTGGTATATATTCTCAAAATCAAATAATTTCTAAAAATTATGCGGTCCAAACAAAAGCTTAAAATGGAGTTTTACTTATTCAAGATTTTATCATTAAAAAACATAACTTTAATCTTAATTAAATATGATAATTATTATTGAAGATGGGATGTAGGCAAAAGAAGCATCTAATGTTTGCAAGGAGAGCAACTTTTTTAAAAGTAGCTAAAATTAAAAGGAAAGTACACATGTTTTACCAATCTTAGAAATAGAGCCCGGCCCCTCTATCTTGGACCAATTGCTCAAATTCGCCTTCTCGGCGGCCAATTTTTCGCAAGATCTTCAAAAACTTGTGTTTTTTTCAAAACATACTTGTGTCAGTGCTATCACTTTCTCCCTTAAATTTTTTTGGGGGAGGTCCCTCAAATTCCCCCAAAACAAAATCAAGTTTTCTGACATCCCCAAATGATGTTCCTGAGTTAACAGACATTAGCTCGAAACGCAAATTGTTGACTTTCAAGGGAATTTAGGATAATTAATTTTCTTTTATGGAAATTTGGAGAAATGCCAGTAAAAAATTGGGAATGAAATCCAGCTTAGCTAGGAAAAAGCTTAGGAGCCTCTCCCCCCCCAAAAAAAAATTACTAAATCCTATGTTAAAACACATGCAACTATGGTTTAAAGACAAGATAAATTTCATAGTTGCCTCCCCCCGCGTCAATTACAGCCATCCTAGAACATAATCTTGGATACAACTCTTCTTTTAGGGAACATAACGCTTAACACTTTGTTTTTGTGTGGTTAGTATTCAATAGATTGAAGTGAAATAGCATACCTTTGTAATAATAGAGGCAATATTCGGATAGAACAAACCACCTTCTCTTCCACAGCATGAGTCCGTCTGATCCTTGCTTTAATAACCACCCTTGAAGTGTTACAGGTGCACCAGGGGGTCGAGGTTTCGCTACTGGGCTCTTTAAACCCATCCTTCGGCCACCCTACAAAATACATGAAGATTGAAATCCAATCAGGTGGAGGAATAGAACAAAATAGAAAAATTAGTGGCGTTTAATAATAGACGATCGTAATATCAATTTACCCAACATGGTATTCACATGGACGCCCAATGAGGGGGGGAATCAAAAGGTTCAAAATTTTCACTTCAGAAAAAAATAAAACACATTTCAGGCAAAATGAAAGTTTTTCGTGTATCCTTTCCTTCCTTGTATGCAAACCTTTAATTCAAAGGGATTTAGTTCCCAGAGGTAGCCTACTGACACTAATACTAACAACTCACCGCCTGAGGCCAACACAGTTACAAACGTTCCAATCTATTCAAAGCCCCCCTCTTTACACCCTCCCAGGAAGTTCCTATTTTCTTTGAATATTTCTTTATGACATCATCCCACCCCAGACGAGGACGATCTGCTTCCCGTTTAGCCCTAGACGGCTAGCCGAATCTTCGGCAATCTGTCATGTTTCGTTCGCAGAACGCGCCCTAGGCATCTCAACATTTCTTTCATTATAGCCCTAGAAAGCAGGATTGAACCAGATTTTTCGTACAGTCTACTGTTTCAAATAAGGTGAGTAAGCCGGGTACCCAAAAAAATTCTAAGGCCATTTCTCTGGGAAACTATGTTTCCCAGAGAAATGTCATGTAGTACTAATGTCATGTAGTAAATCTTCATCCACGTTTCGGAGCGCCGATGCTTCAGAGCCACATTTGTCATCACTGTACCTTCCAATATTCTAATTTTAGTTTGGAGACTTATCTTCCTATTCTTCTAAACCCTTTTTTTAACTGTGAAAAAAAAAAACCCTGAGCCCTGGCTAGTCTACTTTTAAAATCTTCACAGCTCCCACTGTCTTTACTAATAATACTACCAAGGTAAGTGAAGCTGCCTACCTGATCCATTTCGTCGTTACCCAACGTCACCTTTTCATCTTCACTTTTTCCTAGCCTTTATGACGTCTCCTCGACATTAATTTCCAAACCTATTCTAGCACCATGAACTCGCAAAACCCATAAAAGCTCAATCATTTTGCTCAAATTTTCATATAGGATGCTTAAATCATCAGCATAATCTAAATCCAAGAGTTTTTCCTTCCCATTTGATTCTGTGGTCTTCCATTGCCTTTCCTGAGCTCCTTAAGACAAAATCCATCAAAATGATCCATATAAAGGGGGATAGAACACAACCCTGCTTAACACTTGACTTAACATAGAACCAGCTGCTACCCTCATTTCCTACACTAACCGCTGCAGTGTTATTCTCGTACATTGCACTAATCACTTAAATGTATTAGTCTCGTATACCATACAAGGATAAGACCTTTGCTAAAGCTCTTCTACCAACAGAATCAAAGACTTGCTCATAATCTATAAAACTGAGGACCAAAGGTGTTTGACTACTAAGGCGCTTGTCAATTATCAACTTAAGAGGAAACATTTAATCGACACATCCTTTACCTTTTCTAAAACCACACTGTTCTTCTCTTAAAACTTTGTCTACAACATCTCTCTGTCTAAGAAGTATCATATTACCAAATAATTTGCTACCTACACAGTCCAGAGTAATGCCTCGATAACTAAAAAACTCACTCGTATCACCTTTCTTATGCAGTGATTTAATTAAGGTTTTCCTAAAGTCGCTCGGTACTTCCTTTTTTTCAAAAATTGAGTCCATAATCGTCAGTAGCTTATTTCTATCCTCAGAGCCACCATATTTGAGAAGCTCATTTACCACACTATCAGCACCTGGAGCCTTATTGTTATTTAATCCTTTTAGTACTGTCGTTAATTGTTTATCACCAAACAAATCTTCCTTCACATCCAAGGCATCAAATACTTTTTTTTTTTAATTTTAGCTGCATCTTCCGGCTCCTCGGCAATTTATCCATGGCCTCCACTTCACACCTCCTTAGTTCATATTTTAATGTTTTTTCCACTCCCTTTACATTCCTTTGGTTTTCATATGATCTATCACTCAGATAATTCTTGTACAAACCCCCTTCTCTTCTCTAAGCTTTTTCACCAATATTCCTAGCTGCAGTCTTAACTTTCTTCGCTAAGACACCATCAGCAACTTTCGCAAATTGTTTTTCTAAAATTATTCCAACCATCTTCCAAATTGTCAAATTTCAAACTCTCAAGTTTAGTATGCAACTGTTCCTGGACACATTTCTGACAATCTTTCATCCTGGAGTCTACTAACATCATAACTTCCCGGGAGATAGTTATTTTTCCGGAATTTCAGCTTTAAATAAACCCTAGACACTACTAGAGTGTGATCTTTACTTTTAACATCCATAACAGCACTCCTACATACACTAGTATCTTTTATTGTTCCTGCGAGTCTTCGGCTTACTATTATACAATCAACAAGGTTTGCTGTCTTACCATCACGTGTATACCATGTCAACTTATGGGCCATTTTATGACCAAACACGGTATTGGTTATGCCGATAAAATGGCAAAAATTTGTAACCATTACTGTTTTCTTTTCCTACACCAAATTTACCTCAGCTAGGATACCATCTATCCCTGTTTCTACCGAAGGGGCGTTAAAATCGCCTAGTAAAAATGCCATATTTCTACCTGTGACCATGTTTATTTGCTCTTGTAACTGTAAGTAAAATTCATCTGAGTCACTAGTATATCCGGCAGTCGGTTCAACAGGGGCAAGTACTACTATAACTGACAGCCCGAACTTTTTAGTCATAAAATGAGCAATTAGTATTCTACTATTAATACCTTCCCAGTCTAAGCAGCTTGTTTATTCGTCATGAGTCCTACTCCCAGTCTATGTACCCCATCCTTCCTGCCAAAGTAAACAAACTCTATATCACCTAATTTCATGCTTCCTTTTTTAAGTGACCAAAAATACTGGAGGGCAACTAGCTCCCTCCCACTTAGGGGTAATATGACCCCTCTTCCCCAAGTTCCTGGGGAGAGGTCAGGAAGTTATAAAATTTGCTTATCATTTACATATAGTAAATGTTATTGGGAAAAATACAGACATTTTTCGGGGGGGGGGGCTTAGGGTGGCTTTCCATAGGGAGTTTTTCGTGGGGTGAATTTTTGAGGGGAAATTTTACATTGGGGGGATTCGACAGCATTCCTATACGAAATAATTTTTACTTGTCTTACATTATCTTTGCCAACTCAACTTTGCACGTGGAAAAGTTCTGGGGGAATTATCTGGGTACTTTTTTCAGTGGGTTTGGATTTCCGGGAAAAAAATGTACAGTAAAGCGAATATTTCGGAGTGATCAAGAAAACGATTAAAATAAAGTTTTTTTTCAAATGAAAGTATGCTAAAGAGAATTTTTAAGGCTGAATCGTCCAGAAGATATTTTACGGGGAGGGGGATTTTCAGCGAGGAGAGAATTTACAGGGGGGTGTATTTTACGTAGGAGGAAAATTCCACGGAGGAGTTTCTCTTCGGGAGGAGGGTGAATTTTTCATACAGGGTGAGCCAGAATTAACCGGCATATCTGAACAAGAGCTAAGAGCTCATATGGCACTTGTGACGAGGCAAGAAGAGCTAAGAGCCAAGAGATCATATGGTATGAGCTCTAACAAAATTCTATGAATCAATAGATTGATTTCAAAGGAAAATAAGAGGCTTAATGCCAGTCAGTATTTAAAATAAAGCTCTGAGTCACGATGTCCTCCTAAATATCAAAATTCATTAATATCCGATCACCCACTCGTAAGTTATAAATACCTAATTTTTTCTAATCTTTCCTCTCCTTTTAGCCCCCCAGATGGTCGAATCTAGGAAAACGACTTTATCAACTCAATTTGTGCAGCTCCCTGACACGCCTACCAATTTTCATCGTCCTAGCACGTCCAGAAGCACCAAACTCGCCAAATCACGGAACCCCTTCCCCCAACTCCCTCAAAGAGAGCGAATCCAGTACGGTTCCGTCAATCACGTATCAAACACATTTGCTTATTCTATCCACCAAGCTTCAGCCCGATTCCTCCACTCCAAGTGTTTTCCAAAATTCCCCCCTCCAAACCCCCAATATCAAAAGATCTGGTCGGGATTTGAAATAAGAGCTCTGAGACATGAATTCCTTCTAAATATCAAATTTCATTAAGATCCGACCACCTATTCGTAAAATAAAAATACTCCAATTTTCACGTTTTCCAAGAATTCCGGTTTTCCCCTCCAACTCCCCCCAATGTCACAGGATCTGGTCTGAATTTAAAATTCGAGCTTTAAACCGCAAGACCCTTCTAAATATCAAATTTCATTAAGATATGGTCACCCTTACGTAAGTTACAAATACGTCAATTCTCAAAATTACCCCCCCCCCAACTCCACCAAAGAGAGCAGATCCGGTCCGATTATGTCAGTCACGTGTCTTAGACAGGTTGTTATTCTTCCCATCCAGTTTCATCCTGATCTCAGCGCTTTAAGTATTTTCCAAGATTTCCGGTTCCCCTCAACTCCCCCCCCACAATTACGCTGGATCCGGTTGAGATTTAAAATAAGATATCTGAGTCATGAGGTCGTTCTAAATATGAAGTTTCATGAAGACCCGATCACTCCTTCGTAAGTTAAAAATACCTCTTTTTTTATTTTTCAGAATTAACCCCCCCCCCCCAACTACCCCAAAGAGAGCGGATCCGTTCCGATTATGTCAATCATGTATCTAGGACTTGTGATTATTTTTCCCACCAAGTTTCATCCCGATCCCTCCACTCTAAGTGTTTTCCAAGTTTTAGGTTTCCCCCTCCCAACCCCAACCCCCATGTCACCAGATCCGGTTGGTATTTAAGATAAGAGCTCTGAGACACCATATCCTTCAAAATATCAAATTTCATTGAGATCCGATAACCCGTTCGTAAGTTAAAAATACCTCATTTTTCTAATTTTTCAGAATTAACGCCCCCCCCCCCCAACAACCCCAAAGAGAGAAGATCCGTTGCGGTTATGTCATTTATGTATCTAGAACTTGTGCTTATTTTCCCCACCAAGTTTCATCCCGATCCCTCCACTCTAAGTGTTTTCCAAGTTTTAGGTTTCCCCCTCCCAACTCCCTCCCTCCGATGTCACCAGATCCGGTCGGGATTTAAATAACAGCTCTGAGACACGATATCCTTCTAAATATCAAATTTCATTGAGATCCGAATACCCGTTCGTAAGTTAAAAATACCTCATTTTTTCTAATTTTTCAGAATTAACCCCTCCAACTACCCCAAAGAGAGCAGATCCGTTCTAGTTATGTCAATCATGTATCTAGGACTTGTGCTTATTTTTCCCACCAAGTTTTATCCTGATCCCTCCACTCTAAGTGTTTTCCAAGTTTGAGGTTTCCCCCTCTCAACTCCCCCCCCAATGTCACCAGATCTGTTCGGGATTTAAAATAAGAGCTCTGAGACACGGTATCCTTCTAAATATCAAATTTCATTGAGATCCGATCACCCATTCGTAAGTTAAAAATACCTCATTTTTTTCTAATTTTTCAGAATTAACCCGCGCCCCAACTACCCCCAAGAGAGTGGATATGTTCTAGTTATGTCTATAATGTATCTAGGACTTTTGCTTATTTTTCCCACCAAGTTTCATCCCGATCCCTCCACTCTAAGTGTTTCCCAAGTTTTAGGTTTCCCCCTCACAACTCCCCCCTCCTAATGTCACCAGATCCTGTCAGGATTTAAAATAACAGCTCTGAGACACGATATCCTTCCAAACATCAAATTCACCCGTTCGTAAGTTAAAAATACCTAATTTTTTCTAATTTTTCAAAATTAACCCCCCCACTCAACTACCCCAAAGACAGCGGATTCGTTCCGGACTTGTGCTTATTTTTCCCACCAAGTTTCATCCCGATCCTTCCACTCTAAGTGTTTTCCAAGATTTTAGGTTCCCCCTCCCAACTCCCCCCAATATCACCAGATCCGGTCGGGATTTAAAATAACAGCTTTGAGACACGATATCCTTCCAAACATCAAATTTCATTAAGATCTGATCAACCGTTCGTAAGTTAAAAATACTTCAATTTTTTAATTTTTTTCCGAATTAACGGGCCCCCCACCCTCCCCCCCAGGTGGTCAAATCGGGAAAACGATTATTTCTAATTAAATCTGGTCCGGTCCCTGATACGCCTGCCAAATTTCATCGTCCTAGCTTACCTGGAAGTGCCTAATGTAGCAAAACCGGGACCGACAGAATTTGCGATTGCTATATGTCACTTTTTTAATACCAAGTGCCATAAAAACAATCAGATAATACTACTAAAAAAAAACTATTTTTTTATTTCATAAGCCATAGACATGGCCACCCACACTGGCTTTTATCAGAGAGGCAGTCAGTAAATTTTCTAAGGAAGAGTTTAGAACTCTTATTTATTTTTTTTTTTATCATTATATTGCACAACCTAATGAAAATTTTAATACAACAAAACTTTGACAAACATTTCCATTCAAAGGCTTAATCCTAAAATGTAAGTTTGAACAACTATTGGACATCGGTGTTTATAATTCAGCCATATTTTTAAAACTCACTTGAGAAAGTAACTCTATTTTATTTTTGCGATTATTAATTTTAATTACGTGGACTTCCTGCTTTTTATTCCGTTTGCCCTAAGGACGGCAGAGCGAAGATCTTGGTCAAATTATTCGAATTTTCAAAAGGCAAAATATACAAATAAAATTTTATTGTACTGTGTGCATGGCTGTATATTTGGCTTTAAAATACATTTCTGTAAACAAAGTAATATAATATAAAATAGTATAACATAATAAAGGTAAAAGCAACATATATAAAAACATATTATAATCAGCAAGGAAAGTATGTTGCTCAACTTCTTACATTCTTCATAAAGAAAGAAATTTCTTTTGTTTTTCTTTTTTTTTATGAATTTATCTAGGTTATGGCCTACAGTAATGCCTCCCCAGAAGGAGACATGGTAGAACAAAAAGCAAGACATTTTTAGTTTACTAATTTTATGATCATTTTTATGATTTTGTTTGCTTTTTGGAAATTCCCGCTCAAATAGTTTCATATAGCCCTATACTATGAAAAAAAAACTTACCAAAAAAATGATGGAATATTTGCTTTATAATGTGTAACAAGTATCAATAAATCCTACATCCTTGTCCCCCCCCCCGCCATTTTTATCTGTTTTGAATCAGTTTTAATAAAATATTATGTTTTTTTACAGAGTTTAGGGCTATATGAGACCATAGGAGGGGCCTGGATATGAATTGTCTAAGACAGTACAAGACTCATCGTAAAGAGCAATAAGCATCGAAAAGATCCATGTTAATATTGTAAACGTACACGAAATTTTATTAAGTTTTTCGGTTAAGGTTCTGATGTCTCGTTCCGTCTCATGATTACAGATAAGGTGTTACGCAGGGTTATTAACCCTCGCAGAACCCGGTGTGAAGGGGAGAACCTAACGCCAAAATGCAGTGTGAAGACCGGGCTCGTATCCAGAATTTTTTTCTGGAGGAGGGGGTACAGAAAAATTTTAAAAGCGCATCAAAATTCGTTTATATTCATATTGTTACGTGTTTACCAAGCGGACAAACATTTCAGGGGAGGGATTCTATCCTCCCCGGATAGGCCTTGGTAAATACAGCTTAAGGTAGGATAATTCAACGTCAAGCCGTAAGTTATGCCAGTGTGAAAAAAAAAACATGCGAAGGTGTGAAACCACCATCAAGCAATTTAAAAGCAGCTGTAATCAATCTGAATTGTACACCCCTCTGAATTGTTGGCGGTGGTAATATCTTAAATTATACAGAAACGGAAAGGGTTCTATAGCAACCCTGGCGGCAACTTTGTACGCTACAATCAAATTCTCACATTAACTTTGTAAACTTAAGACGAATCACTTAATGGATATTAAGATCCGGTCAATGCACGCATTATATATTCTGATTGCTCAAGTCAAATACAATAGAGGAAATCAGATCGAATTTAATTAACCTAGAAATATTAATCAAGGTGTACAATTCAGTTTACAGATAGATGAGAGAACTGCGTCCCATAGTGAAGCAACATAGTGAAGTACCAGTGACATTAAAATGAAACATTTTGTACTGTCTCTGGGCAAAGGCGGTTTAAGGAGGGTGACAAATAGAGCACTTTTCCCGGGCGCAGAAATTCTACGGGCAATAAATTTCACATAAATCATCTAATGATCATAATCATTTGAAATGTTAAAAATCTTATTTCAAAAAAGTAAAGATTGCAGTTAATTAATGAATATGATAAATAAATCACTAACTAATTGATAAAATAAAAATAAAGTAAAAATAGCGATAAATAAACAATTTAAATAATGATTTAAAATAATCAATTAATAAAATGAAAATAATTTTGTTATTAGATGAAAAATGTGCCAAATATTTGGGGAGACAAGGGGGGGGCTAATTTGGATTTTGACCCGGGTGCAAGAGAAGCCAGAACTGCTTGTAGCCAATTTTAGATGTATTCTCACGTGAGAGCTATGATTTTTGGATTTTTATTTTGGTTGTTTCAAGTCATGGACTTTTTTGGACATAGGAAAAACACAGAACAATTTTGTAGATTGGGAATGGAACTGTATGAATATTTAAAATTACGAAAAAAACAACAATAAAACGTTACATTTCTGAACATATTTGGGGAAAAAAACTGACTAGGTTTTACGTGTATCGTGTTTTATCAACCAATAGTTTTAAGGACTCAACTTTGGGTGTAAAAAAGGCCCATCTACAATGGGATTTTAGTATTATTGTGACTTAGCTGGTTTAACTTTAAGCCAAATTTTTCATTTAATTTTCCTGATTGGCTGAAAAATTTTATGAAACTGCGATTGGCTAAATTATAACTAGCTAATTTCCGGTTTTAGTAAAAATTTTTTTGTTAATAGGCCATTGGCACGGAAATTCAACAAAGAAAACTTTACCCTCGGCTCTCACAGAAAAAAAGAATCTGTTATGACTGGCAATATCTATGAGCTGCATGAAAGAGCAATTTTATTTGCAGTTAGGGTGACACTCCGATCATTTAAATAATACATTTAATAAATAAATGTTAAACTTACAACCAGAAAGAAATCTTAGTACTACTAAGGAAATATAAAGCAATAACGTAGAAAATATTCAACCAAAAGATAAACACGATAATAACAGGAGAGAAAATTAAAAAAAAATGAACAGGGGAAATTAAACAGGAAATTTTTGTTTTGTAAATCATCTGAACTAAACTTCTACATCTGAATAAAAAATAATAATAAATCCAAAAAATATAAAAATAACTAAGAGACTAAAAACCAGATCCACTCCACAAAACTTCAGGAGTTCAACCCACTGACTCAAAATTACCCTATTTCTATGGTGAACATTATCATACTGTATATCATGAAGATGTGAACTTTTATTGTTTGTGTGTTTTTTTCCTTTTCTTTATTTTTTTTTTATTCAATTTAGTTTGCATTTTTCCCGTTGATAAAGGCTTACGGACTTGAAACTGAAATATTCGGACTTGTATTATCTTTAGTGAAAAATAATTATTTTTCAATGTATTGTTTGATATATTTTACCTGTTTTTCGGCATTTTCAATTATTTTTATTCGCAAATGGAAATCTAGTGTGGTCTCAGAAATTATTTACCTTCATGGCAGGAATAATTGACTGGCCACACTGTTTTTCCATTTACGGAGTTTAAGAGAGAAAAAACAGGCACAATTTAAATAAAACAGTGGAACAAAAACAAAATATTAGTTTATAATAAAAATCCAAATATTTCGACTCCACGTCTGGAGACGAAACCTTTATCAAAGGTTTTGACTTTTTTCCGAAAATTTCGAGTTTTTTCTCACCTTATATATTAGTTTATAATATGAATTTAATTTATATATTAGTTTTTTCTAACTAAATTTATATATTAGGGTATTTTTTCAAGGGGCTTAGAAAAAAATTTATAAAACGAATCAAGAAAATTGGATTATGTGCATTTTCTTACGTTTTCACTCCCTGAATACGACCTTGTATATTCATAATGAACTCAACATACAATAAAGCAATCCTTAACTTAGCAGTTCTAAATTCCTATCAGAGAAACTCATTCGACTTTCAAATATATTGTTACAGAAGAGCTTTAGAAACAGAAACAAAAAAGGCGTGTGCTGGAATCCAATAGCGATAATCGCTTTAAATAATTAGATATCCTGTTGTTTTTTCCACTTAAAGTACTCACACTTAATGGGTAGTTTCCTTGATTTATTCACAGGGCTTCTAATTCCTAACTTCTATCCTATTGTCAAACTTGAGGCTAAATGTTAATCAGTTTTTATAACGGGCAGATTCATATTTGGCGTTGCTACATAGGCTCATTTGAAGATGAAATTTTGAATATATTTTTTTAAGGATAGTGTAGGCATAAGTCTTCTGGATTATTGGTCAGCTAGCTGGGAAATATTTTTAACATATGTAGCCGACTTATTTTAATTATTATGTAGTATTATTAGTTAAACCAATGTACAAGGGTAACTTGTAAGAAAAAAAACACCAAAGTTTGGCTTTTTTTAATGTAATAACAAGGTAAAATAGCGTATTGACAAGAGTCTGGTCTTAGTTCTGGAAAAACAACACAATTAAGAAGCTTGAAACAATGTCAAGAAACGCTAAGCGCTATATGGCGTTGGCATTTTATAGACACTTGGGACTAATCATTGAATTAGACCAAAGAGAAACAGGAAGATTACTGTCCCATTCCTTCGCATTAAAAGTGTACTTTAATTCTATTGGTTTATTTTTGTGATTTCAGTCGTCACAGTTTTTTAGCCAGTCACATTGTTCCTCAAGCGCATGTCAGATAGAGAAGTCAGACGGACCCGTGTTTTTCCCCTTGTCAAAATTTGCTACGTCAAACTTGCTTATCAAATTTTGACAAGATTACGTCTAGTTTTGTCTTATTTTCGCTACGTCAAATTTTGAACCAGTAAAAATTACACAGAATCTTAATGGTTCTTTTGTGTGAAATTTTAAGCAAGTTAACACACATAAAGAGTTTTGAGTCACAACAACTTTTAAATGTAAACTCTCTGATTCTCAATAGTTAAAACTGCATTCTAAACACAGCAGATATCCTGGAATTTCACTTGAGAACTTCAAAATTAAGTAGTCCCCAATGGAAAGCTAGGCTTTTTATTTTATTTCCTTTTTATCGGTGGCTCAATCAGAGTTGTACAGTATCCATTCGTGAAAACAACCAACTAGGAGATTTATGAAAGCGAAAGCTTCAGGTAGACTTTATGACGGACCGCCAAAATATAATTTTAAAAATAGTTTCCCAAACGGTCTAATGCACTAACTCCATATTCGACACTGAACGAATTTAAAAGAAGAGAAACATGGAAGGGATTAAGGATTGATACCTCAACATAAGTTTCAAAAATAACTTATTGGGAGTGGGCAGAGGCGGCCTTACTGGTGCGTGAAGCCTTGTACAGCCGCCACTGTGCAGGGCCTGACGTCGTGGTCATAATGTAGCGGGAGCAATAATAATGCAGCCTCCGAAGTAGAAGAAAAACGGAGAGTGGGGTGCCACAGGGAGTCTCAGAGTGGGGATAAATTAAATTAGCTAAAGAAACAAGAGAAAAGGACATTTGTCTGGTAATTAGGGCCAAAAGACCTAACTATCTAGGGTTTTGACGTTTTTAGGGAGTTTTGACAGTTTTACAGTCGCTGGCCCTGCTCCAAATAAAGGGATGCTACATATTTGGAAACCTCAGCCGTGGATTCCACGGCTTTCTCTGTGAGGCCACTCGCGAAGTCAAAAAATCACTCACGTGATTGTAATTCGTAACATATTTGGATTTGTTACCGCGGTTCCCCGGTAGGCATGGGACCTGGGGCGGTCGGACTACTTGCCACTCTCAAATGCCAGCTTGGAAATGGGGAAGGAGATAAGCGTTACAGGGATGAACTAGTTCAGAAGGCTTGTACTGTTTAATAAAGTAGAATTGAGAGAAAGAGTCAAACTTTAGCGTGAAGAGCGGGGCGCTGAGAAGGGAACAGCCCCTTTAGTACACGGAGTGATTTCTGTTCGTTTTAAGTTTTAATGTCGCTCCGTACTTTCAGTTCAAAAAACTAGTTGTTCTTTTTATTTAATAGTAAAAGGAACCCGCATATCATCACTGAAGGTTTCCATTCACCTTCAAAGGAACTATAAAAACAAAATTGTTTTATCAGATTGTGTACAGAAATTACTGAGATAAATATCCAAGGGTCGAGCATCGGGTTCCCGTCGTCTACACAGGAAGTGCAGAACCACAGTTGGTTGCCACCCCCAGTGATTTATCACTATCTCGTGATTTTTTTTTTATTATTGCCTAAAAACCAATCGCTAAATCAGTACATAAATCACTATATTATCGAAGAAAATCACTAAATTAACCAAAAAATCTGGTGATTTTTTTTGCGCCGGATGGCAACCCTCTTTAAGACAGAAAGTTACATAGACTAAAATTAATTATTTTTATTCCTTTAATTCTTGAAATCTCTTCTTGAAATCTTTTTTGCAACTTCTGAATTCTCTATTTGTCGGATAACCCTTAACCTAATCGTAAATAAATGGAAAAAATTAAATCAGAAAAAGATTTTCCGAAAAAGAGAAGGAGCAATATTAAAACCAGAAATGACATAAACGGAAAAAGGGTTGTCCTCGGCTGGGGTGAGAGGAATAGATTTAAAGGAAATGAGAACTTCCTTAGAGGGTGCAAAGAAGGAGGCTTTAAATAAACTGGGATGGAGCAGGAGCGTGCGTAGCTATGTTGGCCTCAGTCGGCTTGGTGCTGCGGTGAGCTGTTAGTAGTAGCAGTAGTAATTTAGCCTAACATAAAAATAACAGATACTATTATGAATAAATAAATATTTGATATCACATCTTGATAGCAAGGCTAAGTATTCTAGCAAAAACTCAAGTCGAAATTACAATTCAGGACTCATTTGGCACAATAGGTCCGAATTACCTTCTATTATTATATAATCCCTTTTGAGCTTTTGTGTGAAGTGGTTTTCATACTACATAATTTTCTATACAAAGTAGTTAAGCTACGTTACGGTAAGTACTTCTTTTTATGCTTAATCAAGTTTTTTTTACACTAGGCTAACGCAACATTTATAACACCATCATAATCCTCGCAATCATTATAAGCTAACAATTCAAAAATTCAAAACGTGGAATGGAGATGTGGATTCAAGGTAAAAAAAAAGTGGAATGGAGATTTGGATTCAAAACGTGGAACGTGGATTTCATGCTCTGATCAAGCATGAAAGGCTTTCTAGGAAATGTCCATTAAATTATTTTTAAAATCAATAAATTGATCATTCGGATGGTTCTATATTGAGTCTTCCGAAACGTAACGTAAACTTACACAACGTAAAATTGCGAACAGAGCTCAAGTCCACTTTCAATTGGCTACATTATGGACAAAAATTTGCTCCGTAAAGCAGGGTCGTACCCAGTATTTTGTTCGGGGGTGGGAGGGGGTGCAAAAGGATCTTTTCGGAAAGGGGTTGCAAAAATAAAAATTTGAAAAAACACATCAAAAATGCGTTTATATTCATTTGTGTTATGTTTTTACGAGTCGGAAAACCTTCGGGGGGAGGGGGGTCAAAACCCCTAAACCCCCTCCTAGATACGGCCTTGCTGTAAGCTAGCAAAACTTAGGGTCTTAATTTATGATAGTATGATAGGATCTACGGGACAGCATGAAAGAACCATGAACCCTGTGCTCACTGCACATCAGAACCGTATCCAGGATTTTTTTTTCGGGGGAGGGTGCATTATTTTTCGCGGGGATGCGGTTTATAAAAATTGAAAAACAACATCAAAAGTTTCTTTATATATATTGTTACGTTTTATGAGTCAGGCAAACATTTCAGGAGGGGTTCAAGCCCCCCACTCCCCAGGATACGGCCTTACTCCTCATAAAAGTGCTTAGAAACGTTTGGGAACCGAATCTGCTGAAAAGTGATCAGTCCATAAGCCAGAACCTTCACATTTACTGAGGCAAAATTACCTCATATGGGGTCAGGTAGAATGGCTCAAGTTGTGACAGAGTTAAACAGGTGGGAAGACGAATAAGAAATGGTAGGGGAGATCAAATAATATTGAAAAAATAGTTATAACGAAGTTCAATGGGGGAGGAGAGCCGTGTAACAAGATCATATCATGCATGCTACTGAGAGTTGCCCCCCCCCCATTAATTGGGTAAAAAACTATTATACAGCCTATACCCCTTGACTGTCGGATATGGACCCCTATTACCTCCTCCAATAAAAATACAGGAGCTACTCCCCTGGGTGCCATATTTGACTAATTTCGCTGCCTGAGTCCCTGCGGTTAGTTCTTTTACTATTCTTATTTAAAATCACCTCGACTTTTTTCAGTGTAAAATGTGAACGAAGTTCCACGGGGAGGAGCGTTGTGTAACAAGAACGTCTTATGCCCCATAATGAAAGCTATGACATTTAGCTGATATCTTTTATTTTTTCTACCGGATATACTAAAAAAAAATTCAATCCGCTACTTTAACATATTTTTGCCAGTTTTGTGATAATTACAACTTTTCTCCCAAAAAAAATCGTCAAAAAAAAATATTCGAAAGAGTAAGTCAAAGCTTATGTGTTTTTCGAATGCAGTATGCCTTTTAGAAAAAATTAAAAAGACTTAAGTTGCCAAAATTAAGAAATAAATAAAGACCATCTGGCATAAAGGTGTCAGGATCATCTAGACAATAAAACCAGACGTACACTACTTTTTAGTCTACAATACTACAATACAATACAGTTTATTTTTTTATGGATTTACCGAATTGTCAATTAAACAAATTATAAAAGAAATCAAAATTACTTCTTTCAATTATTTTTAAAAATTTTAGCTAACAGAGGTACCAACTGGAGGGGGGGGGAATTTTAAAATTATCTTTGGTGTTTTCATCGAAAAAATTAAAAAACCAACAAAATTACCCCCCTCCGCCTTATATCTTGAACATTACATTTTTTGTGCATCTTCGTCAAAGCCAAAAAATGAATAAATTAAAAAAGCCATAACCTTTTCTAGCTGCACTTGTGTGAATTAGTGTTAATTAATAAAATGAATTCCCTTCCTAAACCATAAAAATCCTGCGCCATAGTAATGAAACAATTTACATTATTCTGACGACCATTCAATATTACACCCCAACAAATTCGGAGTTGGCTAGGAGCCAACAGAGAATACCGTCACAACTATTTTAGCACAAACGTGCACAACTATTCAAAAGGCTCCCTGACACAATAATGTACTATATACCCAAACGAAATACAATTATTTAACAATATATTTGGTACTTGTGTATTATAGCAAGTTCATGATCTGTTGTAAAACCGGCTTCTCTGCGTGCACTCGGAGATAATTAGCTAAGCCTGAGTGAGATAAACTAATGTGCAGTATATATTAATTAAAAATTTAAGATATATAGTTGGTTATGTTGGGTTAAGTATTTAATATAATGCGTTCTAGGCGGCCTGCTTTCCTGTTGTATTTACCATAATTTTGTTATTAAAGCATCATATTTGCTTCATATTTTGGAATATTTCATTATGATTAACCTAACTTCACTCTTAGGGTATGGTCGCTATAATACGTAAGTATCACATATTGTAACGACCAGATATTTTTTATTTATAAATCCATAAAAAAAAAATGTTCCCACAACTTAGAAACGTTATTCTTGCTCTTCTGTGAAATCCGGAAAAGGGAACAACACCGTTGAATGGTACAGAACAACAAGATATGCAGCTCCTTGGAGGAAATAACTTACTTTTTTATTGGGATCCATTAAGCTTCTTCTGTGAATCTTCGGAGTTTTTTCCTTTTCATCCCGCTATACGATGAAACCAAATTCCTTGAACTATTAAAAAACAATTTTTTTCAGAACATTTCCAAACAAAAATAGACAATAGCTAAACGGATGGTCAAATATACATATATATATACATATATATATATATATATATATATATATATATATATATATATATATATATATCTTCTATATATATAAAAATAAGTTGTCTGTCTGTGGATGGATGGATGGATGGGTCAGGTGACGTCACCTGAAAAAACTGGATCAGGTGACGTCAAAACTGAAAAAACTAAAAAAGGCAAAAACTACAAAAAACTAAAAACTAATAAAAAAAATAAAAAAGCTAAAAAACTAAAAAAAGGCAAAAACTACAAAAAAAACTAAAAAAAAAACTGAAAAAACTAAAATAAGGCAAAAACTACAAAAAAAAACTAAAAACTAATAAAAAAAGTAAAAAAGCTAAAAAACTAAAAAAACTAAAAAAACTAAAAAAAGGTAAAAAACTAAAAAAAATAAAAAATAAAAAAAACTAAAAAAAGGAAAAAACTGAAAAATAAGCTAAAATAAAGGTAAAAACCAATAAAAAACTAAAAAGAAAAAAAGGAAAAAACTAATAAATGACGACACTCAAAGAGAAAGCGACCAGGACAAAAGGAATGTTCGATTAGCAATCAACAAAGCACCGGGACACAGGGAGTATAAATGACGACCAGGACATACTATATATATAAAAATAAGTTGTCTGTCTGTGGATGGATGGATCAGGTGACGTCACCTGAAAAAACTGGATCAGGTGACGTCAAAACTGAAAAAACTAAAAGAAGGCAAAAACTACAAAAAAAAACTAAAAACTAATAAAAAAAATAAAAAAGCTAACAAACTAAAAAAACTATAAAGGTAAAAACCAATAAAAAACTAAAAAAAAAACTGAAAAAACTAAAATAAGGCAAAAACTACAAAAAAAAACTAAAAACTAATAAAAAAAGTAAAAAAGCTAAAAAACTAAAAAAAACTAAAAAAACTAAAAAAAGGTAAAAAACTAAAAAAAATAAAAAATAAAAAAAACTAAAAAAAAGGAAAAAACTGAAAAATAAGCTAAAATAAAGGTAAAAACCAATAAAAAACTAAAAAGAAAAAAAGGAACAAACTAATAAATGACGACACTCAAAGAGAAAGCGACCAGGACAAAAGGAATGTTCGATTAGCAATCAACAAAGCACCGGGACACAGGGAGTATAAATGACGACCAGGACATAAGTAAAAACAAAAACTATCTATATATATAAAAATAAGTTGTCTGTGGATCTGTGGATCGTGGATCAGGTGACGTCACCTGAAAAAACTGGATCAGGTGACGTCAAAACTGAAAAAACTAAAAAAAGGCAAAAACTACAAAAAAAACTAAAAACTAATAAAAAAAATAAAAAAGCTAAAAAACTAAAAAAACTAAAAAAAGGCAAAAACTACAAAAAAAACTAAAAACTAATAAAAAAGCTAAAAAACTAAAAAAACTAAAAAAAAAGGCAAAAACTACAAAAAAAACTAAAAACTAATAAAAAAAATAAAAAAGCTAAAAAACTAAAAAAACTAAAAAAAGGTAAAAAACTAAAAAAACTAAAAACTAAAAAAAACTAAACAAAAGGAAAAAACTGAAAAATAAGCTAAAATAAAGGTAAAAACCAATAAAAACTAAAAAAAAACTTAAAAAACTAAAAAAAGGCAAAAACTACAAAAAAACTAAAAACTAATAAAAAAAGTAAAAAAGCTAAAAAACTAAAAAAATTAAAAAAACTAAAAAAACTAAAAAAAGGTAAAAAACTAAAAAAAATAAAAAATAAAAAAAAATAAAAAAAAGGAAAAAACTGAAAAATAAGCTAACATAAAGGTAAAAACCAATAAAAAACTAAAAAGAAAAAAAGGAAAAAACTAAAAAAAATTTTCATCTAAAAAACTAAAAAAAACTAAAAAAGGTAAAAACTAAAAGAACTAAAAAAGAAAAAAATAAATGACGACACTCAAAGAGAAACAAAACTAAAAAACGAATGTATATACAGACCGGGACACCGGGATACAAATGACGACCAGGACACAGGGAATATAAATGACGACCGGGACACAACTACAACGGGGACACCGGGGGAAACAGGGGGATGTAAATGACGACCGGGACACCGGGACAGGGAATGGTCGATTAGCAATAACCATCAACAAAGCTCAAGGGCAATCATTAGAATCATGAGGTATAGATCTGAATACAGATTGTTTCCCCATGGACCATTATATGTTGCATGTTCAAGAGTCGGTAAACCTGACAATCTATTTATATGCAAAGACAATGGGACAGCAAAGAATGTTGTATATTCGCAAGTTTTACGTAGTTAAAACCATATATATATATCTATCTATATTCACAGGTGGGACATAGGGACACAACTACAATGGCGCGTAACTATTATGGCGCGTAACGACTTACGCGCGCGGGGGGGCTTGGGGGGGGCGCGAAGCGCCCCCACCAACTAGGTGTTGGGGTGGCGCGAAGCGCCACCCCAACAGCTAGTATATATATATATATATATATATATATATATATATATATATATATATATATATATATATACGTTCCTCCCCATTCTGTCGTAACGCAAAGGAAGCTTTAATGAGGCTAGCTAATTTCGTGGACCAAAAAAGCACTGGTCTCTCGTCGCTTACATCAGATCATGACGCCAGGAGAGAATATATTGAATCCTGGCACCAGGACCAAGGACCATGACAGGAAGTTCAGGTTCGTCATTTTGAACTTATGAAGTCCGACCCCCCGTCCCTTATCTTTCTAATTAAGATTTAAACGGGGGGTCGTCTTTTTACCACCACCTTGTGTACATGTCGAAGCTCCAGGTGTGCCGAATAGTTCCCCATACGTGACAATCCCAGTAACGCTTGGCATAGTTCTGCCATGCTTGGCACGCCCACTAGGTGTGCGTGATTTCCAAAAGTCGACCCCCAATTTTTGAAAAAGAAAATTCCCTCCATTTTTGAAAAAGCGGGAAAACACACATAAAAAATCAATGGATTTTAATGAAAATCAGATTCAGCATATCAAAAAACCCAACTGTAGAGGTTTCAAGCTCTTTTATAAAACAAAGTGGAATTTTGCATTTTTTGCCAAAAGAAAGATCACGGATGTGCGTCAAATTGTTTTTTTTTCTTGTGTGTGTATGTGTGTGTGTTTGTGTATGTATGAGCGTGTGTTTCTTTTCCCCAGGAATGTTCACATCAATCCAGTGATCCTAGAAGATCGAGAGAGGACTCATTTGATTGGAAATCAAAAGTTATAGTGTCCCTTTAAGTAACTCAAAACATCGGAGGGAGGCTAGCCCCCGACGACCCTCTAATCTTCAAAGTAGTTCGATCAAAGTTTGAGATACCAATTTTGTTTAACACAGTCGAAAGGTTAAGTAACCATCCCAACCATCCCTTAGAGGATATTTGACCCCTCACAGCCTCTATTGAATGCGCTAAAATTCCAAAATTTACGCATTGTTTACATAAATATTTTTCAGCAACGATGGAATTGTCCGAAGGGAATTTTTCGAGGGAAGAGGTTTTCTATGGGGGAAGAACTTTACATGGAAGAGTTTCCCATGACGAAAGGGACTTTTCCCGAAGGAGGAGCCTGATTTATCAGCCTTATTTGAAATACAATCGGAAATTAAATAAAAAGATCAGTTTTTTTATCTGAAAGCAAGGAGCAACATTAAAACTCAAAACGAACAGAAATTAACCTGTATACGAAGGGGTTGCCCCCGCTTTAATGCCTTGCTCTTTACGCTAAAGTTTGACTGTTTATCCCATTTTCTCAAGACCAACTCCTGAAACACAAGGGTCGTTTCATTAGAATAAAAAGCTTTTATTTAAAAGCATTAAAAAGCATTAGCATGAAGAGCAAGGTATTGAGGAGGGTGGCAACCCCTCCATATGTGGAATAATTTCTGTTCGGTGTGAGTTTTAACATTGTTCCTTTCTTTTAGTTTAAATTTTTTTTATTTAATCAAACAGTTCGTGGTAATTAAACTGTAAGTAAGGAGCAACCCGGCTCAATAGTAACCGAAACTCTAAAAAAAACGGAATTTTGATACCAGTAGACATATAAAAAGAATTGGATTTTTATGCTGATTTTGAATATATGAATTTCATTAAATTTAGTTGCACCCATAAAAGGTTACTTTGAGAAAATGTGCCTAATTTTCGAAAAAAGAGGGAAAGATCCCCTAAAACTCACAAAATTTAATGAAAATCACACCATCAGATTCAGCGTGAGAGAACCCTCCTGTAGAGGTTTCAAGCTTCTATCTGCAAAAATGTAAAATTTTGTATTTTTGGCCAGAAGAAAGATCACGGATGCGTGTGTTTATTGGTTGTTGTTTCTTTTTTCCCAAGGGTGATTTTATCGACCCAGTGGGCCTAAAATGTCAGTCGAGGGCTCATTCAAACGGAAATTAAAAATTCTGGTGTCTTTTTTAAGTGACCAAAAATTGGAGAACAGCTAGGCCCCCTCCCATACCACTTTTTTCCGAAATCGTCTGATCAAAATTTTGAGGTTGCTAGTAGGTTCAGCATAGTTGAAAGGTCTAATAACTATGTCTTTGGAGATAACATGACCCCCACAGCCCCTGGGGAAAGTCTTTGAATTATAAATTTACCCATTGTTTACGTATAAGTAGTGGAGGGGTTCTGGAGCCCAGATATACAGCATTATCCCCGTAACAGGACCGACGAGTGCTTAATTCATGTCATTGACCTACTTACATGATCATACTACAAGAGATGCATTATTAGCATAATCCAGCTGGCATCTCATTTTCATATACCTGTCAGGACATGACTAACAAAGATAGTTGAAAAATGTACATGACTAAAAAGGTACATGACTAAAAAGATAGTTGAAAGATAGTTGATACGTGTTTTGACGATTTAGTTCTATGAATAAATTTTTTATTTGGATTGAATGAAATCTGGTCTTCTGACACACGCTTGGCCGACGAACTTATGAATTAATTGCAATGATGTTTTTTAAGAGGAAACTTATGGTCATCCATGTCACACCTCCAAAGGACCCCCATTACCCCTCCCACAACTTTTTGCCCCCATTTTTGAACTTAAATCATTGTTTTAACTTCGATTTTTTTTTCCTTATAAATTTTTTCAATTTTTTCTTACATATCTTAAATTGACATTAAATATACTTATAACAAAAGAAATTCACTTGTGATGTTTCCGAAATACAAAATGTAGATATTTATATGTTAGTCATGATTTTTACTGTTAGAAAGATAATGTTCGTAGTGACTTTCTAGACTTAGTTTTGTTGGGGGGGGGGGCTTAAAATTTTAAACTTTTTGTTACATGTCTTAATATGACATTAACTATAATTATAACAAAGAAAATTCACTTGCGATCTTTTCGACAAAATGAAGGTGATGTATGATAGTCGCGATTTTTAGTATTAGAAAAAAAAATGTTTGTAGTGACATTTATAACGAGCTTGTAACGAACAGAAATTATTCCGTATATGAGGGAGGTTCCCCCCTTCTCAAACCTCGCTCTTTACGCTAAAGTTTAAATTTTATCCCATCTTTTTTTAAGAACAACTCCTGAAACACAAGGATCGTTTAATTTGAACAATAAGTAACTTTTTGTTTAATGCCGATAAACTTCAGCGCGAAAAGCGATGTGTTCAAGAGGGGGGAACCCTTCTCGTATAAGTAATAATTTCTGTTCGTTTTAAGTTTTAATACTGCTCCTTACTTTCAGTTGAAAAATCTTGATTTTTTTAAAATTTAATTCAAAAGAAGGGATGATAAATATATTCTGCAAGACAGAAATCAGAGAGAAAATAAACTAAATTACACTGATTTTTTTTTTTTCTTTGGTGTTTTTTTTACTTTTCCGCTTTTTTAGCCTAGTATTGACCCGATGTTGATGAGAAATAATCACAAAAAAAAAACAATAAAGGAAACCAGCTAAATCTGCAAAAATTTGTATATAGCTTACAGTGACATCTGGCCTAAGGAATTACGTAGGGGGGGGGCTCAGAAACCAGGCTCCTAAAACCCTAGATGTTTGCGAATTTTTTAGCTCCTACTCAAATTACAAAATAAAGCTTGAATTTTCATCCTCCCCCTGCCTAGCCCTCAATTCGTGCCTGATCTAGCCCCGTTAGAGGGGAAGGACTGGAAAGCAATTACGGCGGTAGCCATTATATTTAAAAGAAATTAAACAAGGCAATTAAATGGTATTTTTCTTTGTTTTCAGTCTAATTTCCCTCTTACAACGAAAATAGGTAAAATTCTACTTTTAGGGTTTATTGTTATCTTGGAAAGTAGTTGAGTTATGTAAAAGAAACTCAGGAATGCATCCAGAGCCTCAATAATCTCCTGGGAAGATATTGTAAAACACCTAACTCCTCTCCTCCATCCAGAGGGCACTGACCTTTGATGACTTTTAACAATATTTGAGTTATAGAAGTGAAACTGTGCAAAACATTTCTTCTGCTCGAATAAGACACAATAAAAGTGCTTCAAGTCTCAAAAGGAGGCAATTTTAAGGGGAAGAGGATATAGAGGAAGCTTTTCCCCGGGCGCAGGAATTTTAAGGGCACAAAATTTCACATAAATAATCTAATAGTTATAATCATTTTGTAATCTCTTTTTTTTTCTTAATAAAGAAGAGGGCGCAGTTGGTAGTAATCATAGGCAAATTGAATCCAAAATTTTCATTTTCACCATATCTTCATCGCCTTTCCTTTAAAATAAAAGTAAGTGGACAGAATTTATTTAATTGTAATGCTTTTTGTATTTTGTATTCAAATTTTGTTACTAAATGAAATCTTTGTTTATAAATGAAAATTTTGTTAAAAATTGGCCAGAAATCTTTTGGGAGAAAAATTTCGCTAATCAAGATTGTGCCCCCGGCACCAGAGAGACCAGAACCGCCACTATTGTCATACATTATCCGAACTTATAAGATTTTTGACCTAGCACTTTGAAGAAGCAATTTTTGACCTAACCTAACCTTATTATAAATAATTTTTGCACTGAGAAAACGTAGTATTATTTTGTCGGAAAACGACCGATAACTCATACTTTAATTGAAAATTCGTCATTTTTAAGAGCTCAAAAAGTGCTTAAATTTTAATTTACGGTAAAGTGATTATTTTATTAGTAAAGAGCATTAAAAAAAAGGTATTGAGTGGTATGTTCACTTTATTGGTAAGTCAATAATATGGACGGTCATATATTTACCAAAACTCTTGATATGTATTAAAATTCTACTGAAATGACATAAATTTCCAAAAACTAGCGAATAGCCAATGAAAAATAAACTGAAAACTAAAACTTTAGGCAAACCAGTTTTTGCCAGAATTAACACAGACATTGCATGTATGATATTTTCTGCACTAGAAATAAGGCAAGGGTATACATTTTAGCTTGGTAGTACCTTCCCAGGTTATATTTTTGGCTTAGGGTTCATTACTGGAATTCTAGCCTATTCGCCTAACTCAATGGCTATTCAAGATAGCAAGAAGCCAATAAACTAGGGTTTTACTCGTAAATTTAATGGAAAGTCGTTATGGCATCGGGTAATCCGATGTCAAGACACTTAAGTAGACTCCTTTTCTTATCTTACCCTATTTGAAGCTTCCCCGACATCAAAAATGAACATTACTTACCTTCAATGAAAAACAAATATCCAATAAAAACTAAATCCAACCAAAAAATTAAGTTAAGGAAATCCTTTCAAAGCATCATTCCCACAAGATTATTTACAAATACAGTCACAACCCGAGTATCGTAACTCAAAAAAGACTATCTTCTCTAACTACCTGAGGAACAAACTCGACTATATCTACCTGCCCTTAAGCGACCAGGTAGACAACACAATAGAAAAGAATTTTAAAGAGGCCTAGACAAGAACCTTGAAGGGTTGTGACGTTGCGCTTGATAACGCCGTGAATGATACTGGAAAATTAGTAAATTATGATACATTTGTGACGATTAGTAAACATTCAGGTAAAGAACAACAGATTTCTCAAATGAAGATGGACAAGAATCGTCAATTCTAGGGGAGAATAAATAAGAAGTTTTTTTTAACTGAAAATATGAAGCGACATTAAAACTTAAAACGAACAGAAACCATTCTGTATATTAAAGGGGCTGACCCCTCCTCAACACCCCGCTCTTTACGCTAATTTTTTTATTGTTTTAAAAAGTAGAACTGTGACAGAGTCAAATTTTAGCGTAAAAAGCGAGGCGTTGAGGAGGGGACAGCCCCTTCAACATAGGAAATATTTTTTTATTTAATTTCTGAACGTTTTTGAATTGTTTGAACGTTTGAACGTTTTTGAATTTAACGCAGGTCTCGATTTTGGCTCATAGTGAATGAATAATTAAAATGTAATTTGCATATATTTTTTTGCTTTTTTGGCTAAATGGCATTCTCAAAGTTTTAATCGGACAATTTTGAGAAAAAAGGGCAGGGGAGGGGGCCTAGTTGTCCTCTAATCTTTTTGGTTGCATAAAAAGGCCACTAGAAATTCAATTTCATTTACGAACGTTTTTATTAGTAATAATTATACCAAAATTACGAATTAACGGTAAAATTCTAGTTTAGTGACTTCTTGCTATCTCGGAAAGGGGTTAGGTTAGGAAAATGAAACTTTCGGGGATGGGTCTACAGTCTAAAGTATATCCCGGGAAGGTATTTTAAAGTACCTATTGAAATTTTGAAAAAACAACATTTTACCTTAATTTTCAGTTAGTAGTTGCTTTTTCTCTGCCTTTAGTTCTGAAAATGCAATTCCTTTCCTTTGAGAAGAATTTTGAACCATATCAATGTTTCTTTCAAAATTTAGGAAATGTCTTTGCATATCTTTAAAACCTTATAAATTGGGACTGAGCTAAGTTGTGAAGCTGAAAACAATTTTGTTGTACTTCATTCAAGCAGAAGATCTATTCTGCAAGGTTTCACTTTTATAACACACATATTTTTAAAGGTCATCAAAGGTCAGGACCCTCTAGAGGGAGAGGGAGAAAAGGCAGGTACTTCAAAATACTTCCCATGGCATACTTTATCCTGTAGACCCATCCCTGAAAGTTTCATCTTCTAACTTAACCCCTTTCCGAGATAGCAAAAAGTCACTAAACTAGAATTTTGCCAAATTAATTTTTTTTTTTAACTGAAAATATGAAGCGACATCAAAACTTAAAACGAACAGAAACCATTCTGTATATTAAAGGGGCTGACCCCTCCTCAGCACCCCGTTCTTTACGCTAAAGTTTTTTCATTGTTCTAAAAATTGTTCATTGTTCATTGAACTGAGACAAAGAATCAAACTTTAGCGTGTTCCCTTTAACATAGGGAATTTTGTTATTTTATTTCTGAACGTTATTTATTAAAGCAGGTCTAAATTTTGGCTAATCGTGCATGAACAATTAAAACGTAATTTGCATATTACTTTTTGCTTTTTTGGCTAAATGGCATTCTCAAAGTTTTGATCGGACAATTTTGAGAAAAAAGGACTGGGGAGGGGGCCTAATTGTCCTCTATTTTTTTGGTTACATAAGAAGGCCACTAGAAACTTAATTTTATTTGCGAACGTTTTTATTAGTAATAAATATACCAAAATTACGAATTAACTTACGTAACGAGCTTCTATATTCGCATATTTTTTATTACGTATATGAGGGGGGTTCGCCCCTTCGTCAATACCTCACTCTTTACACTAAATTTCAAACTTTGTTCTAATTCTTTAAGAATGATCCCTGAATCACTAAGCCCGTTTAGTTAAAATAAATAATTCTTTTGAAATTACTAAAAATACAATAGCCTAAAGAGTGAGGTATCGAGGAGGGGAAGAACCCCCTCATATACGTAATAATTTCTGTTCGTTTTGATTTTTAATCTTGCTCCTTACTCTCAGTTGAAGAAACTTGTTTTTTTTATTTAATTCCTCATTGTTTTTTTTAATTAAGCTGGAAAAAATAGCGCCCCCTTCATGGCAATTATCCTCCCCATGTTAAATTCCTCCGTGGAAAGATCCTCCCACGTAAGAAATGACCCCGACCCCCCCCCCAACACCAGAAAAAAATCCCCCTAAAAAGTCTGTATACTTCCCAATAACCAATACTATTTGTAAACAATGGGCAAAGTTCATAACTTGCAGCCCTTATCCCGGGGACTGTGTGGGATCACAGTCCCTGGGGACCGGGGACTGTGAAGTCGTCCTCAGAGAAATACTTATTTATTAGATTTTTCGACTATGCTGAAAAAAACGGCTATCTCAAAATTTTGATCCAGTGATTTGGGGAAAAAATGAGCGTGGGAGGGGGCTTAGTTGCCCTCCAATTTTTTTGGTCACTTAAAAAGGGCACTGAAACTTTTTATTTCCGTTAGAATGAGCCCTCTCGCGGCATTTTATGATTATTTCTCATTAAAACCGTTATGATAAGTAAATTCGAGTTCAAAATATAGATAGATACTTTTCTCTATCTATATCTTCTCTATCTCAGAGACAAGGGGCGCCATTTGGGGGGGGGCAGGGGGGGGGCAAATGCCCACCCCAGATTTTCCAGGGGGCCCAAGCTTCCACCAAAAAGGGTCCTTTGCCGGCCATAATAATAACACTATTTGCTATTAACCATTGTAAACTTTGAAAGCAGGTTAGATACATAATCTAATTCTCAAGTTCTGTCAAATGCCCGTTTCCTAGATGATTATTTTAATATTATAAATTCTGAATATTTGCAGTAATTCATCTAAGTTGATCGACTAAAATAGGTCAGTTCCTGGCCTATCATTTCTTGATGGAATCATTCCTTGTTATCTTCCAATTGCACTACATAGAAGCAATTACGCGAGCAACGAAATTGCTGTCTCAGCAACTCCATGCCGTTGCCGTCGACTTGGTTATTTCTCGATCGCGCACCCTGATTCAGGCCACAAGAAGCAAACTCACCGACCTGCGTTCAGATGCTTTATTTGTATTGCCTTTCAAGAAGGCTAAAGAGTTTGCAACATAATTCGAAATTGAAGTACCTGCTGTGAATGGACCCGCGACTAGACCCTCCTCTGTTGGTCAGAAAGGACGACCTTGAAGAATTCAAAAGATCACCAAGCATCGGAAACAATTTGTGACAACTTTGACGCTAGGAAAGAATTTCATTGAATTTGGAAATTGGACTACTACTTTGGCGGATGAAATGAAGCAAGAATACTTCAAAACTTTTGACCGTCTACTAGCCGAATTTGACAGAAGGTTCACAGATAACTTGCCAGTGCTGAGTATGTTTGAAGCCTTGGATCCAAGCTCAACCAAGTTTATGGACACAGAGCTGCTCAAGCTTTTCTCTTCTCTTTACAGCGAGCTGGATATCAACAGCATTCTTCTCGAATCTCAAGCTGGTATTGTCAAGCATTTCTTGCTCAATGAGGAGAAAAAGCCGGAAAACTTCCTAGACGTTGTTGACCATCTTCAGGCATTACCAGTGGCTTACTCAGAAGTAATTAAAGTACTTCGTATTGCTGCCACACTTCCTGAGACAACAGTGAGCAATGAGCATTTGTTTTCTAGCCTAGAAATAGTGAAAAACTACCCGCGGTCTACAACAGGAGATGATCGTCTCAGTCACACCTCCTTTTGATATTTGCAGAGAAAGATTTAGTAAAAAATTTTGGACTACAACCAGTTTGTTTACGATTTTGCAAAGATGAAAGCTCGGCGGTTCCCCTTGTTACCTTGAATGTTGTTATATTTTTGTTTCTTGTTATGTTTTTCCTTTTTGTAAATATATTTGATCTGGAAGATTTCTGCTGAAGGGACACTGAGATTTTGGTTACAACCCTAAGCATAACAATGAAGGTTACTTTCACTGACGTACTGTTTGCTTAAATAAGAAAGTTTCTCACTGAGGAATGCCAGCCTGTAGTCTGGTTGAATTTTCCTCTTTCAGTTTAATCACTTAACCTTGTTGATTGTATTCTTCACTGTTATAATTAATCTTAGAGGTCAGTGTGGCTGAGTTCCACATTTGGTTACAGTACATTTCCAAGCAACACACGGCTGCTGAAAATGCATTTTTACTTAGAATATTTGATCAATGTGCTGCCAAAACCCAGATTTTTCTTACGCGACACACAGTGAATCGGGGGGGGGGCAGATGGAGTTCATGCCAACCCCAAGATTTGGCCCAAATGGCGCCTCTGTCAGAGACTGACTCTGAGAAGCCTTGAGTTGTCAGCATAGAGGATTAATCTACTGGTGATAGAAGAAGAAGCATTGTTAATGTTAAATGGTGTAGGACCCAATACACTTCCCTGAGGAACTCTGCTCAGGTCCGATCCAATAGTGAAACAATCCACTTTCTCAGAAGTATATTTGAGACTTTTCTGTGATTTAACTGTTAAAGCAGTGATTATCTAACCAGCTAAAGCGCGTTTTATACTAGATTTTATGCATCAAGATAGTTTTACATTATAGAGTTGTTAGCTTGTTCTAAGTATCTTTTGAAAACTTTAAGACTGAAAACAAACTTGGAATAACCTTGAATCAAGGATCTATTTACCTAATAATTTGTTTTTAGCTTGCAACAAGTCATAAGTTGGGTAACATTATGAGTTAAAGAAAGCTTGTTTCAGGCGTTTTGCTAACTTTTGTAAGCATATTAGCCTTTTAGAGCAAGCTGAAACCAAGCAAAATTTGCTAGTTAGGATGGTAGCATTTATTAGGCTATATAACAAAAGACAACTTCAAGATTCCACAACTGACACAGGGACAAGGTAAACATACTACTCAATACCTTTTTTGTACTATTTCCAAATATAATAATCAATTTACTCTCAACTGCACCACCCTCCATATATAGCCCAAGGAATATATAAAAGTAGAAGAAAACATTAAAATTCTCATATTATAATATGCAGGATTTTTCTATTAACCTGATGATCATGTATTTTTCTTTCATTACTCTCCATTTTGCAAAACCATTTCAAATAATATTTTGGTAAACTATGTACTCAATCACATATAGAAATAAGTAGCAAGCTGAGAAAAAAAAAGTTTAATATAGAACAGTTTAATATAATATAGGAAATAGATATACTACATTGATGTAACAAAGAAATACATTACATGGGACCATTGGGTACGGAGTGGGTGCATTTTCAAGTAAATTGATTTGTATATTTGGAAAGCACATACAAATAATAATAATAATAATAATAATTTATTACAAACCCGCTTATAAAAAAGAAGCATGAAAAAGCGGAGCAAAACAAAAGAAAAGAGAAAATAAAGACGAAAACAAATCAACCGAACATAATAATCTACTAAATACAAACAAATCACACTTCAACTATCAAGCAAGAAAGTCGCTGGGAAATCAAATAATAGTGCCCTGTGTTTCACGAGAGCTTGTTTTTCAAAATTCGGCATGAACTCAACAGGATCAGGTATATGATACTTTTCTAGCAGACCAGTGTTACGGAGGTAAAGTGGCAGACCAAGCAGAAACTTTAAATATTTGCAAAAGCCTGAACGGATTCGCAACATATCCGAATTCGATAGCCAATGCCAAACGGGTGAGATGTAGTGAGCAAAGGGAAGAGCGACGGCACGATACAACCTAGCAAGGATATGCTTATTAAATTTAAACTTCAGAGCTGCAAGTTTAGCATACCCAGACCGAAAACCCGACAGAACCTGGTCAACAAAAAGAGCACGCGAGCTTCTGAGGTCGCTTCCATATGTGATACCTAGGTACTTCAACTTGCGGCTTGGAAGTACTACTTGCCCTGCAACGGTAACACAGGTAGCCTCGCGACGGGCAACTTCAGACGGCGCACGCGGGGGTTCAAATACAAGAAATTCTGTTTTAGCAGGGTTAATAACCAGACCAATATTAGTATAACCTCGACTTAGGAGATCGATATTAGCTTGAAGGTTACAAAGCGATGTGCTCACCAGTAGTATGTCGTCGGCGTAGCACAGTAGGCTCACATCCATACATTCAGTGTTAAAACCACCGTTAATCTTTTTTGTTACCGACGAGGTTAGTGAATTGAAGAGTACAGGGCTTAAAACCGACCCTTGACGCAGTCCCCCGGTGAAGCTTAATCGGTTTCGACAGGAGTTCACTACTCAACTTAACACGGATAAGGCTACTCGAATACCAGTGCCATAGGACGGCCGCTACATGTGGGTTCACACCTTGGTGCAGCAGGTTCAAAATTAACTTTGAATGAATTACCGAATCGAACGCCGCGGACACATCTACTGCACAAATTAAAAGAGTCCGTGATTGATTCTGAGCTTTCGATACTATACGCGTAAGAAGGCGATGTGCAAATGCACAACCGAGGTGGCGACGGAACCCGAATTGTCGATTGTCAATTTTACACTTTCGTAACAGCTCAGGTAACAGAAGTCTCTCTAACACTTTGCTTAATGTACTAGAAACTGTTATAGGCCTATAGCTAGAGCAGAGGTTACGATTCTTTCCCTTCTTCAAGACGTTAGACACAATACCTAGGGCAAACGACTTAGGGACTGCACCAGAATCAAGGCACATTTGATATAGCAGCGTCAAGTGCTCAATGAGCAGAGGTGAGCCACAGCGGAGGTGTTCAGTCACAATTCCGTCGTGCCCGGGAGCCTTGCCCTTTCTCAGCTGCTTAATAACCTGGAGCACTTCGCTTATTGAGACGGTAAAATAGTTCCGTTGGCTCAAGAGGGACGCAAAAGCTCGTGAGAGCTCACTATCACTTTCGGTTGTTAGTTGGGCATGTTTGATCCCAAAAACTTCACTATAGTGTTTTACCCACTGCTCCTCAGGTATGTTACTAGCAGGGTTTGTCACTGGTTTAGACTGTCTAAAAGACTTCCACATAGATACAGGATTATTTGCTGCTTCTTGGGAAGCAAGTTCGGCTTCGGCAGCTTTAAGATCACTTACAGACTTATTATAAGTTTTTTTCGTGTTGCGGAACTGCTCAAACACTACACCTGACCTAGGCCTCTCGCAATCGCGCCATAATCTCAGCCAAAACTTAGCACGAGCTTTGGCTTGCCTTACTTTAGGAGAGCGACTCCAGCCAGGCTTGCTGATTCCAGGTTTAAAACGGCGAGTGGGTACAGAAGCCTGCTCAGCCGTTTTCATTGCATGTATAATCTCAGTACAATAAATGTCTAGTGCTACCAAATCACTCGAGCCATGCATCAAGAGCTGAAAGGGAACTTTTATCTTTCCGAGAATCTCATCACATGTCTGTTTATACTGGTCGGCGTTTATTTTATTCCACTCAGTCTTGGTAGCATAAATTTGGGGCTTATTCGGCCTACACGGGAAGAAGTTAGCCTTAAAGCACAAGCCAAGGTGATCACTTACTGTGTGCTCAGAGTCCACGGTGACTGGAGCACCTAGAGAGAAGTTACATAGCACATGGTCAATGTTTGTCGTTGAACCGGAATTATGGATGTACGTATATGCGTCAGTCTTTTCACAGAGATCATACCCAGCTGGGATTACTGAGAAGAAGATTTCGGAGAGCTTATTTGATGGGTTCGTTAAGTCGCACTGAAAGTCACCGCAGACTAGCACTCTTCGATTGCCCAGCCTAATAAGTAAGCGCGAGAGGCGGCCACAAGCTTCCGAGAACCGTTTTTCGGAAGAGAGGGTGTTTAGGTTTGTTGGTAGATAAACCGTGATCAGAACAAAACCCCCGGGGCCAGGAAAATCTACAGCGAGGAAGAACTCACACGATTCCAGCTTTTGACATTCAAGCGAACTGTCCGTTATGATAGCAGTGCCCCCACTAGGTCGACCGCGGACTGAGGACCTTTTTGCTTCATGCATGAACACAGTTTTTTGATTCAACTGTTCGAAAAGACCAAAATTTTCGGAGGTGAGTAAATGTTCTTGTAAGCACACAACATTAAATTGACGGCATAGTTCTTTAACGTAGTCTAGTTTGACTGAATTGTGCCCATAGATATTTCGGCAAATGATGGAGAGAGAAGTCATTTCGTTGTAGTAGGCTTTTTCATAGCATTTCTAACTAGTGGGCATCTCATGCTGTATGAGGGGTGGGTGTTGTGGCCTTCTGGGCATAGAGCACATTTAACTGTGGTGGACGTGCATGGGGACGTCCGTGATGCGACGTGGGCACCGGCGCACTTAGAGCACTTCGGAGCGTTGCTGCAGGCACTAGAGAGGTGCTCGAAAGATTGACAGTTAAAACATCTCTTGGGGAGCTCTTTATAGGCCTCAACCCGGAAGTGGGTGTAGTCTACAAATATTCCGCGTTTAATTGTCTGATCTCGCGCGAACGAGTCTTTAAATACAAGTTTCACTGTGCCAGAGGTGCCGAACCGGTGGACTTCCGTAACTTCGGAATTCGCAGCAATAATTTCTTCCTCTGTGGTTGCCGGAGGAACGAATCTTGCCACCGCTAAAAACTTTGGTTTCCGGTAAGAAACCTTGACATCACGGACATTTTCTTTCAACATGTCTGCGAGGATTTGAGCTGAATCCGCCGTATCGAGAAAGGCAACTAACCCACCTTTTCGTTGAGTGATCTGGCGAATATGTCCTTTTCCACCGTTCTTTTCGATAAATTCCTTCTGTTTGGCACATGATTCAAGGCTTTCCGCCGGCACATTCGCTATCACTACAGGATTCTCAAGTCTTTCTGGTTTCGGTAGCGGGGGCCAGACAGTAGGGCCTGACGGAAGGTAGATCTTACACTGATCGATTAGTCCCTCTATTTTCTCTGTGCACTCGTTAACTCTAATTGAAAGAGAAGTCAGCACATCTTGCGGTATTCTAGGCACTTCGCCAATTTTCCAGATAGTAAATCTATAGGTGAAATTGGCTGAGTTTTCTGCATTCTTGATAGCATCGTATAAATCACCCATGAAAACATCACTCTGCAAACCAGCTCGGCGGTCCTTCATTACATATTCATCTCCAAGTTGCCGCAAAATATCGTTCAGTTTGCAATGCGCAGCGTACAGAATGTCTTTTCCGTAAAATTTACTTCCCGTAGCAACCACCGCGTCACGGGAAATATCGGCATATCGCAAACTTGTCTGAGCGAAATTCAGGACAGGCGCGTATATATATTCGTAAATAGTCTCTTGTGTCATACCAACGAACTTCACTGCTCGAGAGCTGAAAGTAGTCCAGAATCTTGAACGTTTTATTTTCTTTCGCACACAATACACCTTCACGCGTCGAGCGCTGAATGAACGCCTACTGAAATCACCCAGGAACAAGGGAAGCGTAAGTACCCCCCTCACCTTTTCCCCGCAATTTTCGGGTAACTGAATACCAGCGGGTACAGTACGGCGCTTGCGGGGGGTTCCTTCCCCTCTTCTGCTTGCTCCCAGTAGAAATCAGCACCTTAATGATATGGGAGAAATTGTCTTTATAGATGGCGCCCCCAATCAACTTATGAAAAAAGATGGCGCTGGTGAGGATGTCCGAAAAGAAAGACCTATTCTAGGGATTGGAGAATATCACTCAATTTAACTTAACTGTAAAATTGTCTATTAAAGGGTACAAATCAATATGAAAACAACCTCAAAGTAGTGCAATAACTTTATCCCATTAACAGCAAACAAGCAAACTTGTTTGCTGTATGGAATCAAGTAGTACGTCCACCTTGTCAGTTATGAAATCGTGCATATAAAGCCTCAACTGTTGATTTTTAGGTATATTTTAAACCTGTATCTTAGTGCTATATGTGGGACAATCAGGGGAGGGGGGTGTACATTGGTAAATTTGTAGCTGATGACGTAATTTTACTTAGATTCAACATTTTGGTAAATTTGTAGTTTTCAAAATAATTTAGCTAGCATGAAAGTGAATACTTCACTTGATACTTTCTCTTACATTCTTTCATAGTTCAATAATTGTTTCTGAAGATAATTCCAATTCAAGTCCTTACTCTGGCCCCAAGCCCTTACAGTCCATAGTAACCAAAAACTTCAAACATGTTTCTAAAACAAACTGTCTAATGAGAAAAAAATTTCATTTGTAGCTGATTCAAGGATATTAATTATTATTTCCTTAGTCTTAACAGTAAACTATAATTTGAAAACAAATTTGCAAGAATATTTAAAGAGCCTGAAGAAAGCCCTTGAAAATGACATCATAGAAGGGAGGTGACTTCGATTTCCCTAACCTCTTGTGGGAGGAGGGGTTTTCGCATAGCTCAGTTACTTGTAGTTCAGCCACTACTGTTCCCTTTATTGATTGTATTGATGATCTCTCTACTTTCAAAGCAATCAATCAACCCTTCTGTTTTCACCCCCACCAGCAACCAACATTACTTGACTTAGTCTTTGTTAACAATAGTGAACTGATCCAAAGGATAAATTATCTCCCGCCTATTGGTAAAAGTGACCACTTCACCATTGAATTAGTTACCTATATACAAAAAGCACAAAACAGACATACAGACAAGATATTTACAGACTGCAAGGCAATTAGGGTCAAACTGAGGAAGGTTACATGAAAGTTGTTGCTCCTGGGTGGGATCAATGAATAGTGGGGGGAATTCTGGGCTGTGGTCATGGAAACTTGGCAACAGAATGCAATAGAAAGTTTTGTTCCCATAACTAAGACCTTACCATATACAATGGCTAGCATAAGATAGCAAAGAAACTTAAGGAAACACCATTGGAGAAAAAAGGATAAGACAGATCATTATGAAAAATATGGCAAAGCCCAAAATAAATGACTTCTCTCTTTTAACATATCAAAATATGTCACCATTCACGTTGGTCAAAATAATCCTCTGTACCAATACACTATGAATGATAAACAAATTTCATCCCCCATTCTTCTCTCAGCTTACACCAGCAGCAAAGACCAGGGAGTTACTATAGATAATCTTCTAAAGTTCCATGAACACTATGCACAAACTGTTTCCAAAGCAAATTTCAGCGTTGGACTTATTAAAAGAACAAGCTAATCACATGGAATCTTTTTCAAGCTATACAAGGCAATTGTGAGACCAGTTCTTGAATTCAGAATCTGCCTTGCCAGTCCTTTTTACAAAGGCGATATGTAGACGATTGAAGGTGTACAAAGTAGGGTCACCAAGTGCATCTCTGGACTTGCAGACTTGGCAAGAAACCATATAGTGAAAAGCTATCCAAAGACAAATACAAGGTCATTCTGAGAAGCTTCAGAAGCCCAGAGTTAACTGTAGAATTAAAAAAGACTTTTTCAGCCCAAGGGTAATCAATGATTGGAACTGTTTAAGCAAGGAGATAGTGTCTTCAACATCAGCTGATTTTTTTTTGAAAAGGAGACTCAACAAAGAATGGGAAGCCAAACCTTCAAGATACAACTGGAGCTGCCCATAATCCATGTCTCATAAATAGCAATTAATATGTATGTATACATATAAGTATACATATGTATGTATCTTGCTTCCATGTAATTTTCAAATACCCCACAGAGAATCTTTGGTGAGTCAGTCAACCTACTGTGTACATCCAGAAAGGAGGTTAGGGGGTCTGGGGTAGTTTTTTTAACCCCACCAACCAATTACATAACAAAAAAACTGAAAACTGTCAGGGTCAAATATTTTGAAAAATGGTTGTTAAAGAGTCTGAATGGCTAATGTTCCATAGGGAGACTATAGTTGCACTACTTCCACCATTTATCTATGCCAATACTGAAGGTCTTGCAACCTTTTTAGTAGTAAATTTGGCGTTTCTGCTGTTTCAAAAGTATTTCTTGCCAAGAAGCTGAATGTTTTTATTCTCCTTTGTCTTTCCCTTTCATTCCTTACTTTTTTAGAAAGTCAATATGAGTAGCCACAAGAAACTAACTGAGGAAGAAGTCACAGAGCTTCCTGAAAGAGAAGAGGAACTATCTGATCTAACAGATGAAGGTTGTGGTAGGAATCCTGATTATCAGTTTGAAGAGGATGTTGAAGAAGATATCATAGAAGGCAAAACCAATGAACAGGCAGTCATAGAAGCCCATCAATCTAGTTGTCTAGATGTACAAGAGCCCCAGATCAGAAGTACATTAGACAAAGTTGATGTTCCTCTTGCAAAGCAGCAGAAGAAACCCATGTGTGTGTTTATCAGTAGAAATGGTAGAACAAAATGGTTTAAGCAGCCACCACCAGCTTCTATGTGCTTGCTCTTCTAATATAGTATCACAACTACCTGGTATTCAAGGCCCATCTAGGCTAGGATGGGAGCTGTTCCTGGAAGAAGCTTGGAACAACCTGTTCACTAAGGAAATGGTTGAGGAAATTGTGAGCCATTCAACACAAAGATTGAGCTCTGTCAAGCCAAGTACAAGTTCAGTCAACTGGAAAAGAGTTTGTTTACTAAGTCTGTAGACTACACTAAAATGAGAGCATTTTATTGGCCTGCTATACCTAGCCAGAGTGTTCATATCTGGAGGAGAAGATGCTCAAAGTCTCTTTGCAGCTGACAGGACCAGCCAAGATATATTTAGGGCAGTCACGAGTGTCAAAAGGTTTCTGTTCAATGAGGGTTGTTCTGTGCTTTGATGATTTCCAGAATCAAAAACATCAAGATCATGTAACTCCTATCAGAGATCTGGTTAGTGCTTTGATGACAGAATGCAGCAAGAACTTCACCCCATCTGAGTATTTGACAATTGATGAAATGCTTTTTCCCTTCAGTGGTTGTTGTCCAGAATGTCCATCCTTTTGAAGCCAGCCAAGTAACCTAAAAATAGAGTGTCTGACTGATGCCCCCACCTACTACTTATCCAATACCTTCATGTATTGTGGCAAAACCACCAAGATGGTAGGCACACTGTTGATGTTCATTCATACCTGCACTGATTTGACTCTTGCTGTGCCAGTCTTGAATACAAACAGAAACACAACCATGGACAATGGGTACTCCTTGTCTGAATTGGTTGACAAGCTTAACAGACAGAATACTACCTACATTGGAAATCTGAGGGAGAAATTCACTCTGTCTGAGTATTTGACAATTGACAAAATGCTCATTCCCTTTAGGGATTGATGTGTGTTCAAAATGTACATCCCTTTGAAGCCAGCCAAGTACAGACTGAAAATACAGTGTCTGACCAATGCCCACATCTAATACTTATCCAATGCCTTCATATATTGTAGCAAATTCACCAAGATAGTAGGCACAATTTTGCATTCTTACCCACATTGCTTTGACTCTGGCTGTGCTAGTCTTGAACACAAACAGAAACATAACCATGGACAACTGGTACTCCTTGTTTGAGTTGGTTGACAAGCTGAACAGACAGAATACTACCTAAGTTGGAGCCCTCAGGAAGAAAAAGTGCAAGCTCCCTTCAGCATTTCTTCTGCACAAGGATTGTGATTTTTTCTTCACATTGGTCACTTGCAATTGGTCACATTGGTCACTTCTTCGTCAGCATTGGTCACTTGCAATGCTTGATATTGCAGTTGTAAATGCAGGATTACTTGTCAGCAAAACAAGAAGTCAAGAAAATGTGATCCAGTACCAACAAATTCTCACACAGTTAGAACTTATGAAGCCTCATTTGATGGTTAGAGTATCCATCAACTCCCTTCCTCAAGAACATCCAATAAAGTTATGTCCAAGAAAGTTAGAGTGTAAGAACATTCAAGAAAGTTCAAGTCTAATGTTGTGGGAATCAAGTCTACAGGTAGGTCTGATGCTGAACTTTTACATTCCAGCTGCAAAAATCAGTGCTGCAGTATCTGTTCCTGTTCAACTGACCAGAAGACAACTAGGGTCTATAGGATCTGCAAAAAGGGATGCTGCAAGGACCACCCCAACAAATTTTGCCCAGAATGTATCTAGATGAATCATTTTTATGTTAAACATATTATATTTGATTGTGTTGGCTTAAAGGTAAATTACAAGTTCCTACCTGAAATGGTTTTCATTTACAAGCTTTTTAGTTATGGGGTAAACACTAAACCAGTTACATACCCAATAAAAGCACCTGACCAGTTAAGGGTTAAGACTAAAGAAATAATAATTACCAATCCTGAATCAGCTACAAATGGGGATTTTTTCACTAGACAACACTTTAGAAGCATATTTTTAAAACCTTTGATTACTATGGATGGTTTACCTTTTGGGACCCCATTGAGTAGTGAGTTCACCTTATTCTTATTGGTATGGATTCTATCATTAATTTACATTAATTTATAGTGAAAGGAGCAATGAGGCATAAGCCCACTAGGTTAGCATATATTTGGACAGAAAATTGAATTGAAAATATAGGCAAATTATAAGCTGTAATGCTTATGTTAGTAAAATTCAAGATAAGCTACTTTTGGCTATCTTGGAGAGGGGCTAGGTTAGGAAAAAGAAAACTTTCAGCAATGAATCCAGGTTTAAAAACAAGCTCTGGCAAGGTATTGTCAAGCTACTATGTCAACCCACTTCTCATTTCTGAGCCTTAGATATTTGTCTGATTGGAATTTTTGGCAGAACAATATTATACCTTAATTTTCATTTGTTTTTTATCTGGTTTTAGTTTTGAAAATGTAATTCCTGTTACTTGAGCATAATAACCATGTCAATGGTTTTTTTTCTAAATCTAGCCATTGATAGGCCTATTTGCAGATCTTTGAAACCTCATAATTTCAGAATGAACAAAGTTTTTAAGCTGAAAATGCTTTTCTTGTACTTCATCTAAGTAGAAGATCTGTTTTGCAAGGTTTCATAGATTTTCAGAATAATATTTATATTAACTGATTATTCAGATAGGCAAGAAACAAACTTACCTCTATGGTCAGAACTGCAGCCTACATCTAAATTTAACATTTATTTATGTCAGAAATGAACTTTACCCCAACCCTTATATATACCAACTCAGAGTAGGCTATAGCCTAGGCCTCTTCCAATGCAATGTCTGACCTATATTTACACATTATGGTGGGGATAAAGTTAATTTCTGACACAATTTAGAATTTACACACGTAAAATATTTCTCAAGAGCATGCTTTGTCTATAAATCCATCGTTGAAGGTTTCATTTTCCAAACCTAGTCTAACCCCTTTAAAAGATAGAAAAAAGTGGCTCGTCAAGAATTTACTTTTGTCTCTACCTTATTATCTACCCTATACTGAATGGTTCCGAAATATTAAGCCATCTCTTGGTCAATATTTTGCCACTAAGTCCACAACACCTTTTTGAAAACGAACACGTTATAACTATTTAAAAATTTCTGCCACCGCAGCTAGCAGGGTTAGCGTTTAAAACCGAATTTCAAAAATTTTGTTTTACTACAAGTAGCCAAAATTGCACATGATGTGGCTTTCGGCGAGACACGCACGAGGCACCAAAAGAGGGGGGTATTGTCTTCACATCTATAAACATCTTTTTAATTTACTAGTAAACAAAGCTAAAAATTCCATGTTTTCCTTATAGTTGGTTTCGACTGACGATTAATTTTAATTTAAGAGCGGCTGATGTTGTAAGAAAAAGATGGTATACATCCTCGTTCCTTTTTATTCCTGTTTCTTTGTGTACCAGTTTGGAATATATTGTCTTCAACTAGCGTAAAAAGCAAATTCGAAATTTAGATATGAGCTGGCATCTGTTACAGTTAATATTTAAGACTCGAAATAAAAATCCCACAAATGACAAAGTGCCAAAGAACCTTTCAGCTCTTTAGGCCAACTTCAAACTCCAACACGTAATTCCCTATAAACAAAACGACATCCTCCGCCAATCGGCCAACAATACATCTTCAACACTAATTTTATATCACGCATTAACAGCTAGAGGGATCAGTCACTCGGAAACACTCGGAAACTGGAAATAGTAAATGTTCAGATTCTCATTCCATAACAGAAGCTATTTAACGCATGAATGTAATATGGTTTTCAATAATCACTAGAAAATATTCCGCCAATCAGTTGAAATAAGATATGGTCATACGGTCTAAATATATCCATATACGACAAGATATGGTAATAGTGAAATAAGATGAACAATATCTATGAAGGTAACTTGGAATCGAGTTCAAGGAACCGATATACCGTACATCGAACTCAAAGTTAAAAAATTGGTTTCTCAAGTCAGGTAAGTTTACAATAATTCAAGCTTGTGTTAATGTACTGCTAAATAAATGTTATTTTGGAAGACAGATTTCACTTTGACAGATAAAAAAAAAAAACGTTTATACTTCCTTGTCTTTTCTTAAAACTTGGTTTAATACTTTTAAACGTAAAAAGGTATCTTACATGTAAGTAATGAGGATCATAATCACTTTGTTTTCCCTAATAATTGTTTAGCAAAAATTTTTTCTATTGCATTCACTTACTTTTATTTCTTTTCTTTTTATTAAAAAGTATCTATTGCTGTGTTGACTAAAGCAAATGGGTCCCAAGCCCAAGGCTTACTGCTTATTCTTTTCAATACAATAATTTCAAAGAACGACTAAAAGTTTTAAAATGTTGCTAACGAACAAAGTGATGACTTGTATTTTCTAAACTTTTCTAAGAAACTTTTGTTTCTAAGAAAAGGCAAAGCAGTATCTGCAATTTAGTATCAGGGTACTTGTATAATATAGCCCCAACCTAATATTCTTCATTTAAGTAGAACCTCTTTCTCTGACGCTCCATCCTAATGAAATACACCTAAGTATGGTAAAAATGTAATACTATAGAAACAAATTTGGGCTATATATTTGCAGACTAGGAGGAGGGGGTGCGGGGGAAAAGTATAGCGGATCGGCATGCAAAATGTGTTAGGTACTATTATCCTTCATATTACGATGTAAGAATTGTTTCCTAACTTTACAATGTCCAAATATTTTACCCCCACTACCCTACCCCTAATTTGCAAATATACAGCCCAACTTATGTATTTCTCATATAATCTGTCTCTTCTCGTTGTCTTGTCTCACGCAAAGCCAACAGAAGTTAACGAAAAAAACAAACGAATCTACAATGCGTCAATGGATGAAGAACTTGAGTGGTCGGTGCTATATCATACAAGAGCCAACTTCAGTACTAATGGCTAGCTAGCAAAAGTACCAGAGTAAAAAAAAAATAAATTAAAGAGTGTTTAACTGTGGTAAACATTTCCAGGGCTATCTAAATTCATAACTCAAGCATGTGCTTGAAGTCACTGTTACAACACCCTAGCAGCAAAAACGAGCACAAACAGGGCCTGATAAAGGGTGATTGGGCCAAATCAGGCCCCGCATTACCATTAAAACGAACAAATTTTTGACAATTTGGGATAAACTGTTACTTATTCAAATAATTAAAAATATATCTATTTTGAGTTTACATTGCTGGATGAGATTTTTTAATGCGTTTATTATATAATATATGCTTTATACTATAGAAAATTGGTACTCGCAAAAGTTCATGTCAAATTTATTGTTTTTAATCGGGATAGGCCTATATTAGAGAGATTTTGAACTATGCACGTGAACTACTTAACGTACATACACTAAAATGCAGATATATTTGTTTATACGTTTAATATATAGAAAGGGCCCCGCATCTATTCAATCAGGTCCTAGACACCAAGCTTAAGCAGGTTAACACATCAAATGTAAATTAGGGTCAATTTTAACCTAAATCTATTGGGGATTCAGTGATTGGATAGCTAGTTACCATCTCAACGATTAAGTCCCTATAAAACTCGTTACACCACTGAATAGTCGACTAAAAAACCATTCAAACCCAACAGAAGAAGAAGACAACCTAGAAATTCGATTTGTTTTTCATTTTAGCTGTCTAAATTTTCCTGACAAGAATTTTATTAGTTCGAAAATGTTATCCATATACAATGGTGCATATTTTAAATTCATTGATAGTTGATGTTGGAGCCTAATTACAAATGCACATTTGCAGCTATAGCCTAGTTTTGGAAAAGGCAGCCAAATTTAGGAAAAGGATTTTAGATTTGGAATATAGCATCTCAATCACAAACAGACCTCATCATGGGCATACTTATTCAAGGGCAAGTGTTGTGAGGAAGAATAATTGTATTTAAATAGACTAGGCTATAACTTTTGCTTAAGCTTAATTGATAAATAAAAGCAGTTTCCAAAGATTGCAGTTAACTCTATTGTCTACATTGCGTCCAGCAATAGGAACCTGCTGTGTGCTTTTAGGAAATATACATTTCAATCGAAATTTTGTCTGAAATTAGGCAGTGTCGGAGTACTGGGGGTATTACCAGCATACCTTTAATATAATATATTTATTAACTTAAATACATATTAAATAAATCCAATGTGCTTCTGTAGAGCATTCCTTACAATAGGAACCTGCTGTCCGTTTTCAGAAAAGATAGATTTTAATCGAAATTTTGTCTGAAATTAGGCAGCGTCGGAGTACTGGGGGCATTACCATCATATCTTTAATAAAATTCATTTATTAATTTAACCAAAAATTAAATCAATCAAATATGTTGCTGTAACACATTCCTTGCATGGGCTGTAAAGAATTTGGGTATAACAAAATTGTGATGATGGGATGGGAAGATGGCCGTATCCTTGATAACTATCGGTGAGCTGATTTCTTATAGCCTATTTTGTAAATTTCAGTCACAGTTTTGTACGATTATGTCCAGTTTGTAATTAATTAGTTATTCTAAGTTATTTCCCGAATAAGGGGTCATCGAACCCGTTGGGATATTTTCTTTGTTATTGCTTATTTAATGAAATAAATGGAACTTGAAGAATCCCAATCAAAATCTGGTTTTATATTTTGAAAGTATTTTCGAATTAATTTGTCTTAGCTCAATTCAACGTGTCATTCACATCTGACCAATAGAACACCCCTTCTGTCCCCCTTCCTGTCGTTAATTATTTTTGCCTCTTTTACCTTCTATTCCCAAGACATTTATTCTTGTTATGAAGTTATTCTTGTTATTTAACCATCTCAAGCAATCTGATTTTTTTTTTCTGTTTTTAAGACGCAACAAGTCAATTTGTCGTCAAGTTTCAGCAAAACGCAAGCAATGTTTTCCAGGTTCATATGAGCGGGCGAAGGGAGTCAAAAATGAAAATAAAAATACAGCTTTTTGGCTATGCAATGGTTACTTGAAGCGGGTTGTCGAGTCAATTCCAGTTGAGACACTTTTAAGTTTTGAAGGTATAATTTTGATTATACCTAATTACTATATTACCTAATACCTAATTACAATAATTATATTATTAGGTAAATATTATAGGTAAATATAATTAGGTAAATATATTACCTAATACCTAATTACAATAATTTTGACTCCTAATTACCAGCTGCCAGTTGGCTATGAATCGGTCAAATTTCAAGTTTTTGTACAAAATTATCCGCAAAATAAAAAGATGGTTACAGTCAAGTCCATGCGAAAAAGAAAGCCTAAAAGGCAAACACATTAAGTCAATTGCGGTGATTCAAAAGGTGTTCTGTTAAAAGACTTAAAGTCTAAGGGAGAGCCAAACAAATAATGACTGAAAAATACATGTTTTCAACCAGTTTTAGGCGAAAATAATTTACATAGAGGTTTTTAAGATTTCAAAGCCGTGGCAACACAGCTTTTATCATGAAAAAGAGCTATTTTCTAACTATTTCTACCAGAAAAGACAAACAATATAAGTTTGTCTTTGAAAAGGAAACCCAACAATTTATAAGAATTAAAAATCAAATAATATACCCAAAACGTAATAGATTAATCCATAGCGCGGGTTAAGTGTAAGAATACAGGCTGTGAATCCTACTCTGACAAGATGCAAAATAACCAAGGCTGTATCCAGGTGGATTTATCGCCCCCCTCTGTAATTTTTGTCTATTTCGTAGAATAGTAACACAAATTCATTTAGACAAATTTTTAATCTGTTTTGTAATTCTTCTATAAACCCCACCCCTCCCTCGAACGAAAACCATAAATACGCCTTTGCAAATAAGACTTTTTCAATACTACATCCAATGAGTCTTGGCATTTAATATACATTGATCACATAGATAAGATTGTCCACATGGAGTGTCGATTAAAGACTGAAAACGCTGAACCTAGTGCGTCACAAGAAACGGTAAGAGAAACGATAAATTTGAAAGAAGAAAGTAGCATTTTAACCGTATTTAATTTATTTTATCAAAAAATCTAATAAAGAAAGAAGTGTTTTTTAAACGTTTTCAATTCATTGTATCTAAAAAAAAAACTACAAGAGCAAAAAAGTCAGAAAAAAAAACATTTTAGTAAAATAAATCTACTTTCATTACATAGATAACTATCATCCAACAACATTTCTGAAACATTCAAAATACTGAAAATTATAATTCAGGCATTATCAATCGCTGTTGCCTGTCTTTGTTCTTCACATGCTCTTTCAGCATATCCATCACTTCTGTCTCAAATTCTTCAGGAGTAGGTTTCACTCCTAAAAGTAAAAACATAATTTAAAAATTAAATCTACAAATAAGAAATACTTGATATTGTTTTTTACTTTTATACTATTTTATTATATAATTTTGATTCTATTTAAAAATAATTATATCACTGTTGTTTTTTAGTATTTATTCTTATCATTTACTTGAATTTACTGTGCATTATTGTAATGATTATTTATCTTGATTATTATTTATCGTAATGACCAGGAATAATTATATTATTTTTTTTATTATACTTTATATCATTGTTATAGGAAATACCACAGCGAAATTTAAGTGAAATTAAATAAAAGCACAAAGACAATTGGACTTTTGGAGTATGACAGGTACATAAAATATTTATCAGAGGACCAAAAAGTGCCGAACAGAAGATATGTCTCAAAATGCAACAGTTTTAGGTGAAAAGGTATGTTTTACTTTCCATTTTGCTTCAATTTATCATGCATGTGTTTCTGCTGGTCAGCTATGAATAGAAGAAATTAAAACTATATCAAAATAAAGGAATCATTCTAGAGATACTGGTATGCTTTGATTTTCTAAAAAAAATTGATTTTATGTGAGTTTCTGATTTTTTTTTTTTGAATCAAACAGAAAAACTGTTAAATCTATTCTAGTTTAGGTGTGATTTTATTTATTTAGGATATAATTTTATTTATTTAGGATATGATTTTTTTTATTTGGGATGTGATTTTTATTATTTAGGATGGGATTTTAGTGATTTATTTATATATACTAGCTTTTGGGGTGGCGCCTCGCGCCACCCCAACACCTAGTTGGTGGGGCGCTTCGCGCCCCCCAAGCCCTCCCGCGCGCGCAAGTCGTTACGCGCCATTGTAGTTGTGTCCCTGTGTCCCACCTGTGAATAGAGATAGATATATATATATATGTTTTTAACTACGTAAAACATGCGAATATACAACATTCTTCGCTGTCCCATTGTCTGTGCATATAAATAGATTGCCAGGTTTACTGACTCTTGAACATGTAACATATAATTGTCCATGGAAAAAACAATACGTATTCAGATCTATACCTCATTATTCTAATGATGTGTCCCTGTGTCCCGGTCGTCATTTATATTCCCTGTGTCCCGGTCTTTAATTTCTATTTGAACAATCCCTGTGTCCCGGTCGTCATTTATATATCCCGCCTGTGCCCCCGGCGTCCCCATTGTAGTTGTGTCCCTTTGTCCCGGTCGTCATTTATATTCCCTGTGTCCCGGTCGTGATTTGTGTCCGGGTGTCCCAGTCTGTAATTTCTCTTTGAGGTTCCCGGTCGTCATCTATATTCCCTGTGTCCCGGTCGTCATTTGTGTCCCGGTATGTAATTTCATCAGTTGACAAACATGACGTCAGTCGACAAACAACTTCATGACGCATACAGCTCAATCCTTATAATGACGTCAGTCGACAAGCATGACGTCAGTCGACACACAAACATGACGTCACTCGACACACACACACACACAGACAACTTATTTATATATATATACTGGCTGTTGGGGTGGCGCTTCGCGCCACCCCAACACCTAGTTGGTGGGGGCGCTTCGCGCCCCCCCCCAAGCCCCCCCGCGCGCGTAAGTCGTTACGCGCCATAATAGTTACGCGCCATTGTAGTTGTGTCCCTATGTCCCACCTGTGAATATAGATAGATATATATATATATATATATATATATATATATATATATATATATATATATATATATATATATATATATATATATATATATATATATGGTTTTAACTACGTAAAACTTGCGAATATACAACATTCTTTACTGTCCCATTGTCTTTGCATATAAATAGATTGTCAGGTTTACCGACTCTTGAACATGCAACATATAATGGTCCATGGGAAAACAATCTGTATTCAGATCTATACCTCATGATTCTAATGATTGCCCTTGAGCTTTGTTGATGGTGATTGCTAATCGACCATTCCCTGCCCCGGTGTCCCGGTCGTCATTTATATCCCCCTGTTTCCCCCGGTGTCCCCGTTGTAGTTGTGTCCCTGTGTCCCGGTCGTCATTTATATTCCCTGTGTCCCGGTCGTCATTTGTATCCCGGTGTCCCGGTCTGTATATACATTCGTTTTTTAGTTTTGTTTTTCTCCTTTATTTTTTTCCTTTTTTTTCTTTTTTAGTTTATTTAGACTTTTAGATTTTTTAGTTTTTAGTTTTTTTTTTCTTTTTAGTTTTTTTGTAGTTTTTACCTTCTTTTTAGTTTTGTTAGTTTTTTTTTTTTACTTATGTCCTGGTCGTCATTTATACTCCCTGTGTCCCGGTGCTTTGTTGATTGCTAATCGAACATTCCTTTTGTCCTGGTCGCTTTCTCTTTGAGTGTCGTCATTTATTTTTTTCTTTTTTAGTTCTTTTAGTTTTTACCTTTTTTAGTTTTTTAGATGAAAATTTTTTTTAGTTTTTTCCTTTTTTCTTTTTAGTTTTTTATTGGTTTTTACCTTTATTTTAGCTTATTTTTCAGTTTTTTCCTTTTTTTAGTTTTTTTTTAGTTTTTAGTTTTTTTAGTTTTTTACCTTTTTTTAGTTTTTTTAGTTTTTTAGCTTTTTCATTTTTTTTATTAGTTTTTAGTTTTTTTTTGTAGTTTTTGCCTTTTTTTAGTTTTTTCAGTTTTTTTTTAGTTTTTTATTGGTTTTTACCTTTATTTTAGCTTATTTTTCAGTTTTTTAGCTTTTTTATTTTTTTTATTAGTTTTTAGTTTTTTTTGTAGTTAGTTTTTTTAGTTTTTTACCTTTTTTTAGTTTTTTTAGTTTTTTTAGCTTTTTTATTTTTTTTATTAGTTTTTAGTTTTTTTTGTAGTTTTTGCCTTTTTTTAGTTTTTTTAGTTTTTTAGCTTTTTTATTAGTTTTTAGTTTTTTTTGTAGTTTTTACCTTTTTTTAGTTTTTTTAGTTTTTTAGTTTTTTTATTTTTTTATTAGTTTTTAGTTTTTTTGTAGTTTTTGCCTTTTTTTAGTTTTTTCAGTTTTGACGTCACCTGATCCAGTTTTTTCAGGTGACGTCACCTGATCCAAATAGATTGTAAGGTTTACCGACTCTTGAACATGCAACATATAATGGTCCATGGGAAAACAATCTGTATTCAGATCTATACCTCATGATTCTAATGATTGCCCTTGAGCTTTGTTGATGGTGATTGCTAATCGACCATTCCCTGTCCCGGTGTCCCGGTCGTCATTTATATCCCCCTGTTTCCCCCGGTGTCCCCGTTGTAGTTGTGTCCCTGTGTCCCGGTCGTCATTTATATTCCCTGTGTCCCGGTCGTCATTTGTATCCCGGTGTCCCGGTCTGTATATACATTCGTTTTTTAGTTTTGTTTTTCTCCTTTATTTTTTTCCTTTTTTTTTTCTTTTTTAGTTTATTTAGATTTTTAGATTTTTTAGTTTTTTTATTAGTTTTTAGTTTTTTTTTTCTTTTTAGTTTTTTTGTAGTTTTTACCTTCTTTTTAGTTTTGTTAGTTTTTTTTTTACTTATGTCCTGGTCGTCATTTATACTCCCTGTGTCCCGGTGCTTTGTTGATTGCTAATCGAACATTCCTTTTGTCCTGGTCGCTTTCTCTTTGAGTGTCGTCATTTATTTTTTTCTTTTTTAGTTCTTTTAGTTTTTACCTTTTTTAGTTTTTTTTAGTTTTTTAGATGAAAATTTTTTTTAGTTTTTTCCTTTTTTTCTTTTTAGTTTTTTATTAGTTTTTAGTTTTTTTTGTAGTTTTTGCCTTTTTTTAGTTTTTTCAGTTTTTTTTTAGTTTTTTATTGGTTTTTACCTTTATTTTAGCTTATTTTTCAGTTTTTTCCTTTTTTTTAGTTTTTAGTTTTTTTAGTTTTTACTTTTTTTTAGTTTTTTTAGTTTTTTAGCTTTTTTATTTTTTTTTATTAGTTTTTAGTTTTTTTTGTAGTTTTTGCCTTTTTTTAGTTTTTTTAGTTTTTTAGCTTTTTTATTAGTTTTTAGTTTTTTTTTGTAGTTTTTGCCTTTTTTTAGTTTTTTTAGTTTTTTAGCTTTTTTATTTTTTTTTGTTAGTTTTTAGTTTTTTTTGTAGTTAGTTTTTTTAGTTTTTTACATTTTTTTAGTTTTTTTAGTTTTTTAGCTTTTTTATTTTTTTTATTAGTTTTTAGTTTTTTTTGTAGTTTTTGCCTTTTTTTAGTTTTTTTAGTTTTTTAGCTTTTTTATTAGTTTTTAGTTTTTTTTGTAGTTTTTGCCTTTTTTTAGTTTTTTTAGTTTTTTAGCTTTTTTATTTTTTTTATTAGTTTTTAGTTTTTTTTGTAGTTTTTGCCTTTTTTTAGTTTTTTCAGTTTTGACGTCACCTGATCCAGTTTTTTCAGATGACGTCACCTGATCCACGATCCACAGATCCACAGATCCACAGACAACTTATTTTTATATATCTTCTATCTATATATATAAAAATAAGTTGTCTGTCTGTGGATGGATGGATGGATCAGGTGACGTCACCTGAAAAAACTGGATCAGGTGACGTCAAAACTGAAAAAACTAAAAAAAGGCAAAAACTACAAAAAAAACTAAAAACTAATAAAAAAAATAAAAAAGCTAAAAAACTAAAAAAACTAAAAAAAGGCAAAAACTACAAAAAAAACTAAAAACTAATAAAAAAGCTAAAAAACTAAAAAAACTAAAAAAAGGCAAAAACTACAAAAAAAACTAAAAACTAATAAAAAAAATAAAAAAGCTAAAAAACTAAAAAAACTAAAAAAACTAAAAAAAGGTAAAAAACTAAAAAAACTAAAAACTAAAAAAAACTAAAAAAAAAGGAAAAAACTGAAAAATAAGCTAAAATAAAGGTAAAAACCAATAAAAAACTAAAAAAAAAACTGAAAAAACTAAAAAAAGGCAAAAACTACAAAAAAAAACTAAAAACTAATAAAAAAAGTAAAAAAGCTAAAAAACTAAAAAAACTAAAAAAACTAAAAAAAGGTAAAAAACTAAAAAAAATAAAAAATAAAAAAAAAATAAAAAAAAGGAAAAAACTGAAAAATAAGCTAAAATAAAGGTAAAAACCAATAAAAAACTAAAAAGAAAAAAAGGAAAAAACTAAAAAAAATTTTCATCTAAAAAACTAAAAAAAACTAAAAAAGGGAAAAACTAAAAGAACTAAAAAAGAAAAAAATAAATGACGACACTCAAAGAGAAAGCGACCAGGACAAAAGGAATGTTCGATTAGCAATCAACAAAGCACCGGGACACAGGGAGTATAAATGACGACCAGGACATAAGTAAAAAAAAAAAACTATCTATATATATAAAAATAAGTTGTCTGTGGATCTGTGGATCGTGGATCAGGTGACGTCACCTGAAAAAACTGGATCAGGTGACGTCAAAACTGAAAAAACTAAAAAAAGGCAAAAACTACAAAAAAAACTAAAAACTAATAAAAAAAATAAAAAAGCTAAAAAACTAAAAAAACTAAAAAAAGGCAAAAACTAAAAAAAATTTTCATCTAAAAAACTAAAAAAAACTAAAAAAGGTAAAAACTAAAAGAACTAAAAAAGAAAAAAATAAATGACGACACTCAAAGAGAAAGCGACCAGGACAAAAGGAATGTTCGATTAGCAATCAACAAAGCACCGGGACACAGGGAGTATAAATGACGACCAGGACATAAGTAAAAAAAAAAATTAACAAAACTAAAAAGAAGGTAAAAACTACAAAAAAACTAAAAAGAAAAAAAACTAAAAACTAATAAAAAAACTAAAAAATCTAAAAATCTAAATAAACTAAAAAAGAAAAAAAAAGGAAAAAAATAAAGGAGAAAAACAAAACTAAAAAACGAATGTATATACAGACCGGTACACCGGGATACAAATGACGACCGGGACACAGGGAATATAAATGACGACCGGGACACAGGGACACAACTACAACGGGGACACCGGGGGAAACAGGGGGATATAAATGACGACCGGGACAAAAAAACTAAAAAGAAAAAAAACTAAAAACTAATAAAAAACTAAAAAATCTAAAAATCTAAATAAGCTAAAAAAGAAAAAAAAAGGAAAAAAATAAAGGAGAAAAACAAAACAAAAAACGAATGTATATACAGACCGGGACACCGGGATACAAATGACGACCGGGACACAGGGAATATAAATGACGACCGGGACACAGGGAAACAACTACAACGGGGACACCGGGGGAAACAGGGGGATGTAAATGACGACCGGGACACCGGGACAGGGAATGGTCGATTAGCAATCACCATCAACAAAGCTCAAGGGCAATCATTAGAATCATGAGGTATAGATCTGAATACAGATTGTTTTCCCATGGACCATTATATGTTGCATGTTCAAGAGTCGGTAAACCTGACAATCTATTTATATGCAAAGACAATGGGAAAGCAAAGAATGTTGTATATTCGCAAGTTTTACGTAGTTAAAACCATATATATATATATATATATATATATATATATATATATATATATATATATATATATATATATATATATATATATATATCTATCTATATTCACAGGTGGGACATAGGGACACAACTACAATGGCGCGTAACTATTATGGCGCGTAACGACTTACGCGCGCGGGGGGGCTTGGGGGGGGCGCGAAGCGCCCCCACCAACTAGGTGTTGGGGTGGCGCGAAGCGCCACCCCAACAGCTAGTATATAGATATATATATAGATATGTGATTCTATTTATTTATAATGTGATTTTATTTGGGTGTATTTTATTTAGGGATTTGATTTTAGGTGCGCTTTGATTTTTTTTTTTAATCACAAAGAAAAATTTGCTTAAGCTATTTTATTTTTCAGATAAGCGGAAATGACACTGGCGTCTTTGCGAGTTTCAACCACCACAATTACTTCAGCATTTTCTGTTCGTTTTAAATTTGGCTTCATTGTTATTAGTAATTTTGTTTGTTTTTGGTTTCATTTATTAGCTCACGTCAATTTTGCTTGTTTTGAGTCTTAAATTGAAACTTTTCCTGAAAACTCAAAAGCAGCCTTCATCCACCAAAGGCCCAAAATGACCCTCATCCGATAATAAGATTATGAAAATAATACAAAGATAGTCGTGAAGATTCAAGTAAAAAAAAACAAAAAAAACGTTATTTTTGTAAAACAAGAATTTATTTATAAATAGAATATGAACCTGCAGTTGGAGCAATTTAAAGGTTTATTTTATAGCTGACGGAATATACACAACCACAATACTAGGGGTAGAAATGATTATTATACCTCACCAGAAGTTTCTACTAGGTTCTTTTCTTTTATTATAAAAGGTATAAAACTATGAGAAAATCGAAAAATTAAATGAAGATGATAGAAAATTTAATTGATTTTAAAGGAAAATTGAAAGAGAAATTATAAAGTAAATACGAATTTTAATTTTGTTTGTTTTGGAGGAGATTTGATCCGATTTAATTAAGTTGTAATTGTTTATTGGTTGGTGAATTTGATCCTATAGACTGGACATGGTATGTACTTGCAGCCCCCGTAGTATTATTCCATGTATTTTTTCCTTTCTTTCTTATTATAGTAAATGTTATATTAAAAAATGATGTTATATGCATGTGTTTTTTTTCCTGATTCACCCCACGTCAACCGTTTTGTTTAGGATGAATCAAATTGATTTTTGCATGTAAATTGTTGTTATGGTTAAATAAATATACAATATCGTCTCGGTTAAAAGGGCGTACCTGCAATATTTACAGAGCGGTTAAGGATATTAAGTTATAAGTTTCAGGACATGTTGAGCTGAACCAGAACACATTATATACATCTAGTTTGTCTAAAGGGCGTATCTGCAATACCTAAAGAACGGCCTTACCATCTTCTTTACTCAGTTTCTATATATGGTCACTATATTAATACCATTTATTTCAATTTGATCATTATTTTATATACTATGCATTTTTTAAGTTTTGAGAACATGGCAAGATTTTTACGTTTTAATAATTCAAAAGATGCAAAACATAATGACAAATACGAACAGTTTCAAGAAAGTTATCTGAACTTTTGTCTTGTAAGAAATAAAAAAGGAATTGAGATGATGTAGCAAGATAACGACCCCCAAAAATCTTGACCCGACATATAGGCTACCAAAGACAGGCTGATCGGGCCCGTTTCATACGTTTCAAAACCCGTTTCAAAATCCCGATTTCAAATCCCGTTTCAAAATCGTGTGATTTTGGCAATTTACAACAACAGTTTTGTTACTAGAACCTTTCAAGGTAATTTGTTGTTTTTGCATTCTATTGGACAAGTTTTTTTCTTTTTATGCGCAAAATAATATTCGTGGTTTGATATCGGACGCTTGGGGCTTTTTCTTCTTATCCTCTGATGCTGAAAACAATAAAAAAAAAAAACGTCCCAAAAATTTTGGGATTTTATCTGTTGATCAGTTTCCTTCAGTAGCTCCTGATCGTATACCGTATATACTGAGTGTGAAATGTTTCTGTCGGAAATGTCGTCTGTGCCAGAGAGCAAAGAGCAAAGTACATACCGTAAACTATCCTCGTCCCCCGTCCCTCCTCCCCTCTAAAAAATCTATTTGAACTAGCAAATGACTTGCCAAATGACATAATAAACCTTGGGAAATTGCTATTGGCTAAATATTGGCCAAAAACATTTTTTATAAGTCTTATTTATTTCAAAATTCAGTTTGTTGTGAAAAGATACTACTTTATAAAAAAAAAAATCAAGAAAAATTAAATTCTTAAAAGACGAAAGAATCAACCCACTTTCAGAAGATCTTAGGTTGGATTCCCACCGTTTGATATAAATTCATATTTCAATAAATTAAACTCAAACTTATTATTATTGATTACTAAATTAATAATAAATAAACAAAGGAAAAAATGAATAAATAAATAATAAAAAAAAACGGATAAAAAATAAAGATTAAATAAAAGGCTTAAACATACTAGTAGCCTAAAATAAATAGAATTTTAGAAAACACATTGCCAAACAATACGTCAAATAAATCTTTATAAATAGTAAGCTATGCGTTAATCCTTCAAACAGCCTATCACAATCCTGCTCCCTATCATATTTAAAAATCTTACAGCAAATGTAAAAATTTTTATTTATTTAATTTTTATTTCATCTTAAATCACTAGATTTTTCTAGTTTTATTAAGTAAGAAATGCACTATTGATGGCACTATTAGTTGTGTTGCGAGAGCAACACTTTGGTTTTGTCCGTTTTTTTTCCTATGCCGCCGATCTCAGCTTATTCCTGGAAACTGGTAAGGGTCTAACCTGTACAGTTTTTACGGAAAGTGTGGACCTCAGGCCGGATTGATGAATATGACATTACATTTTGGAAAGCTCCGCAGAGCTCTTGCCTGGGGCCAAAAAGGATGGTTTTTGCTTGTCCATGAGCCAGAGCCTATGGTGTACGAAGTGAAGTGGAGTTATATAGCCTATATCAGAGAGGAGTATCTGAAGTTGTGCAGCCAAGCTTTCGTTTCATCAAACCATGTTTCTGCTTTCGAGTGGAAAGCTCTGTTCTAGCAGGCAAGCAGGCAGGCACCACTTTCAAATTGAAGACGGATTAAAATCTATAAGTGTTAAATATATGCGGCAGTTTTAGTGTCCTCCTAGAAAATTAGCCAATATACTTTAAAAGTTGACAAAAAAAAGACTTTAAATGATTTTCTTGCAACTCCAGGCCAGATTTAAGTAAAAGCAAAGCAGTTCTTCAATTAAATAAAATCCCATGTAAAACCTCAAATCGCCAAATACACGAAGAAGAAAAAGATTTCAGTACAATTTCTCGGGTTCTCTCAAACCTTCGGTTGTACTAGTTATTCTTCTTCCAAAAACTCAGTAAAACCCTGTTTTTTCCGGCACCAGAGCCAGCTTTGCTGCTTTTCGGACGGCAGTTTTCATTTTTGTCGTTTTTGGCAAAAAATTCGAAAGCGCAGTCTTATTTCGGGAACTGTAGAAGATTCTGAATCATTTGTGCTGCGTTTGTGGAGTTACAGGAATGTAAAGAAAAGTTGGAATACAGCTAAGAAGAATGACAAAATGTGTTGTTTAGTTTTTATGTTTTCAGCCAAAATGTCTACTCTGTACAGCGAGAAAACGAAAACGGCGATAAAACCTTGCTTCTCTATGAGCCGCCCCAGCCGTCTCGGCCGGAAAATGCCTTAACAAAGACAGGGCTTAAAAGATTTGCGCCAGCAGACCACAGATACGATGTCTGTCGCTGTCGACAAGGCTTAATGGACCGAACCGAAAAACCTTGACAGCATGAAGGACCTTTACAAGGGAAAGACTGTGCTGGATTCCACATATGGTGTATTTCATGTTATGAAGGCTTACAGAAAGCGAGCAGATACAGAATGAATCGGATTCCAATTCAGAAGCGTTATAAAGAGGTCCAGCTTGGTTGGTTTCAATAATAGTCTTCTGTTTCTTCTCTAAACAGTCCACCAGGTTACAGCATGTAAAGCAAAACATTTTTCACTGCCGTTCTTGCATCCTTTCATCACTTTAGGCAAAAAGCACATTTCGTTAGTTAGCGCTTAGTACACTGGATGTGATGTTCAGTCTATGACAGTATTACATGATCTTGACAGTTACCAGAGAATTTTCTAGTGGGTTAGACTGTACCCATATGGGACAGGGTCCACCCTCTCAAATGCATGTGAACCTAAACTGCATATTTACCAAAAGCCTAATGTCTTAATTCAGGAAATCAACTGAGGTTCACCCTCGTCCAATAAATGATTAAGCAGCAGCAAATCAGATCAGGATCCGATAGTTTGCTACTAACTACTATCCAGGCCACACCTCTGCATACTCCTGTAGGCTACAAGTCATAAAACACCTTAAGCTTTTACTTACCAGCAGTTATATTCTTGCTTCAGTTTTTTTTTATCAAATTTTTTTTTTCTAAACGCTCTTGAGCAAGTTACATGTTTCACCACGTTTGAATTTTCGCGCTTTTGAAAAGGAAAGTAGTGCGGATACGATAAAAAAATCCCTAAGACGAAAATGAACCTGAAAAGCACAAAGCACAAATTAAAAGCAGTTGCAGTTAAGAAAAAACTGAAAATAAATACATATGGTATTGATTTTGAAAAAATGCCAAAAAGTGTCCTTTTTTTTACCCAATAGTGGCACGGTGTCACCCAGAGTGAAAAAGTGTCAAAAAGCACTAAAAGAGTCCCTTTGGCATCCCTGTATACCAGTTAGAAAGTTTCAAGGGGTTGACAACTTCAGTAATAAGGTACACACTGAAACGAAATCTAGGCCGATACAAATTGTTAGACATACAGAGGACTTGTAAGCAACAGTCGGCTGTTAGGTAATAATCACCTTCGGCAATGAGGGGTTAGCAACTTTTGTTAGTTGGTGTATCTATTATTTGTTTCCAGTGTATTTGATGGTAAAACCAATTTGGTTCCAGTGGTAAGACATTTAGGGGACTTGTAAGTAATAACCTGCTGTTAGGCTACAGTCAACTTCAGCGATGAGGGCTTTGCAACTATGCTAGTTGGTGTACCAATTTATTTGTTTCCGGTGAACTTGATACCTATCACGGGAGAGGGACTTATAAGTAAAAATCGGTTCACTTTGGGCGAGAAACGGCTGTTAGCTCAAAATCATCTTCGGCAATGAGGGGTTTGCCACTTTTGCTAGTTGGTGTACGTATTATGTGTTTCCGGTGAATTTGATGGTTAAACCAATTTGGTTAAGACATGTAGGGGACTTGTAAGTAATAATCGGCTGTTGGGCTACAATCATCTTCAGCGATGAGGGGTTTGCAAATTTTGCAAGTTGGTGTACCCATTTATTTGTTTCCAGTGAACTTGATTTCTATCACGGGAGAGGGACTTGTAAGTAAGAATCTGTTCACTTTGTGCTAGAAATTTGTGCAAATTGGTGGGCATTGTATTCGATCTCTTTAAATCTGACAGAATTAAGTGTTTACACAACGGGTACAAACGATAACGTAAAACGACGAGGTTGTTTCGGAATAATTAGTGTCACCTACGGTATTTTAATCCTGAAAAGTTACGGAAAGCTTTATAATACCAACTAGATTATATAAGATATTGTTCCAAGTTTTCATCCGTCAGGATGTCTACGATTGAAAAAGATAAAGTTCAACTGGCTGCAAAGTCAATTTAGTCCCTTCTTTCGATATTATTTTGTAGTTGTTGTTTTTTCAACACTGAGGAATAGCCTTTGATTGTGTGATAACTGATTGCGTTCTTGTTTGAACATACCGTTTTAAAAACTTCGATAGGCTGACAACTTCATCATTTAACCGATAGTAAAGAAACAAGCACAAACAAGAATGTAAAACAGTGAGATAGTTTCGTAATAATTAATAGAATGTCATCTATGGTATTTTGATCCTGAAAAGTTGGGGATAGCCTTATAATACCAACTAGATTATATAAGATATTGTTCCGAGTGTTCATCCGTCACGATGTCTACGGTTGAAAAGGACAAAGTTCAACTGGCTTCAAAGTCAATTTAGTCTCTTCTTTCGATACTATTTTGTTGTTATTTTTTTCGATGCTGAGGAATAGCCTTTGATCATGTGATTACTGATCGATAGCGAAGAAACAAAACCACTTTAGTCGGCGAAGCCGGACAAAGGTTGCCGCAACACTTCACGTTTCCCGGGCAACGTAGATCTAGTTTTTACTTAAAATCAAAACCATACCAAAGGAATAAAATTAATCTTATTTCAGTTTCCTATACTGTTTGAAAAGATTATCACTGAAGAAGTAGTTTGATCCAATTATCTGCCTCGGAATAATATTTTTCTCTTTAAAATACTCTCAAATCAAGGGAATTTAGACCAAATCAAAAGACAAAAAGTGCATCCAAGTTGTATCTGCAAAATCTCAGGAACTGCTAAGGGTATTAAGGTAGAATTTTATGTTGAACTGAATGAAAACACACTATATACATCCATATTACCAATTTGCAAATCTGTAATATTTAAAAAACGGCTAAGGGTATTAAATAGAAGCTTCAGGGCATATTAGATTAAATTGAAAGACACAATATTCTTCCAGGTTGTCAAAAGGGTGGATATGCATTATCTAAAGAACGACAAAGGATACTAAGTTAGAACTTTCAGGCATGTTAAGCTAAATCAGTACATACAATGTGCATCCAGGTTGTCAAAATGGCGTATCTGCGATATGCAAGGAACGGCTAAGGATATTCAGTTGGAGCTATCGGGCATCTTGACTCAAAGGAAACAATGCCACTTTCGACTTGATCACTCGTCAAAAACTTTGGAAAATTCTAGAAAATGCCCCTGAAATTTATCGAACTGCTATATGCGTATTATGCAAAATTAGTGAGCCGAGTAGGAGTTCCCGAAAAAGAGGCCAAAGAATTTCTGGTTGAGTTGAGCTTAAAAATTGGCTGCGTGAGAAAAAATTGGCTGCAGAGAAACAGAGTCAGAGACTCTGTTCTACTACTGTATTGATGGGTGCTTGAAAATGCCCAAACTCCTCATCCACGAGTTCGGATTGGACGGAAACTTTCACTTGAAAACCTTGACTACGTTGATGATGTCAAAATAAAAAAAGGAAACAAGATAACCACTTTTTTTTGTGCACTGAAGTACCTCCTTGTTAATCTTCTTTTTTGCTTCGTCGGTTGTGGAGAGCGTTGATTACTGTCTGCGAAGCATCCTTAGAATAAACCTGCGTGACCGCATATTAAACGTGGATACACGAGGAACGTGTGGCATCAACAGAAACGATGCCTTCCCAATCAAAGAACGCAGACTGAAATGGTTGAGCCATGTATTACAGAAGCCATCAGAGTACCTGCTGAGTCCTTCTATATAAGCTCCTCGGCCCATGGAAGAGACACCAAGCAGGGCAGCAGAAAGACTGCTGGAACCTGGCTAAATCAGATCTGAAATTATCAAGAGGTTCAGAAAGTTTGGATATAGATGGAAAACCCAATAGCTCCCACTTGCACAGAAGCTGGAAGGAGAACGCACTAGATGGTTCAGACAAGTTTCACCGAGACAAGTTCAACCGAGGACGAGCTACTTTCTTTTTAGCCCTAGAGGGTTGGCCAAAAAGGACAATCTTTCGCTATCATTTAGCAGAGCAAAAACAATACCTGCTTCAAAAGAAAAAAACAAAAGAAAAGGAAAATAAGAAACCCAAAGCACTAAAAGGCAACATAAATTAAAGGAGAATGAAAATTCGAGCTAATCCGATACACAAGACTTAAAAAGGGGACAAGTTAAAAGGAAACAAGATAAAAACAGAAAAGGAAAGAAGCAACCCAAAGAAGTAAAAAACAACAAAAATTAAGGAGAATGAAAATTCAAACTAATCCGATATACAAGACTTAAAAAGGAGACAAGTTAAAAGGACACGAAACAAAAACAGAAAAGGAAAGAATAAACCCCAATAATTTAATAAACAATGTAAATTAAAGAAGAATGGAAGTTCAAAATAATCTGATACACAAGACTTAAACAAAGAAAGGACAAATGATATAAACGAAAATTGAAAAAAAGTTAATCCAAATTAACAAGAGTTGGTCTTATCTAATCCAGAACAAATTATGATTGGTGAATGAACTTAAATTCAAAACTCGGCGCAAAGCAATATGCTTATTTGACGTAAGAAAAATAGAAAAGAAGCTATAAATTAACGAAATTAATACAAATAATGAAAAGAAATCACAAATGAAGAGAGAACAGATACAAAAAAGTCAAAATATGCAAGAGTTTCTTCCATCCAGCCCAGCACAAATTTTACTTTTGAATTCAGATTATTACTGGTACACATGTACGAAGTTCAGTTTCTTTACGAGTACGAGTTGAAATTCAATAACTTACCAACGGACCAGTTATAAATGTCCCAATCATTAGAGGGAAGGTTGATTAATCGATCATACTGATCCAACTGCAAGGGTGTCATCGAGTGTAAAAATTTCTTTGCAAATGTACTTAGCAGTAGACAATTCTCCAGCATTCCTCGCTTTCTAGACTGGTATAACAGCCTGAAATCAAAATACATATTTTAAGAACATTTTGAGTTTATAAATATTTTAAATTTCATAAGTGATAAACATTGAAATATTTCAATTTATTATCTTGCTAATTTTAGTTCCAAAATTAAGTTCTAATTTACTTTCTAAATAAACTTCTAATTACGCAGATGATTTAATCCATTGCTTTCTAATTTATCCAGAAGTACATTCAATTTTAGCTCTAATTTAATTAAACTTATTTTAGATCTAATTCTAAACTAAAATTTGTTTTAATTATTTTCTAGTATCCTAATCTATCCATGAGCGCATTCAATTTTAGCCCAATATCTAGCTCTAATTAAATTTACTTTAGATCTAATTCTAACTTAAATTTTGTTCAAATTTACTTTTTAATGAAAAATTCTAATTACGCTGATAATTCACTTCATTATATTCTATTTCTAAAATAAAATTTTGTTTTCATTTAATTTCTAATTAAATTTTGTCAATTATGTTGGTTATTCAATTAATTACATTGTAGTTTTTTTCGTAAGTGCATTCAATTGTAGCTCTACTTTAGTTCTAATTTGATTAAATTTTCTTTAGATCTAATTCTAAAATTTATTTTAATTCCCTTTTCATTACAAATTCTAATTATGTAGACATTTCAATCCTAATCTATCCATAAGCACATTCAATTTAGCCCTATTTTAAGTTGTAATTTAATTAAATTTACTTTTGATCTAATTTATTTTATTCAACACTGGAGAAAGCTAGTAAAAAAAAAAAGTTCAATAATTTTAGTTGTCATCTTTTAATTGACTACGCTTATGGATAAGTTACAATGAATTGAATTATTAACTTGGTTGTAATTTTTTATTTAAAAGAAGATTAGAACAACCGTAATTTAAATTTTGTTTTAATTTACTTTCAAACTAAAAATTCCAATTCAATCATCACATTCTTACTTATCCATACGTGTACTCGATTAAAAGATGACAACTAAAAGTAATCAAATTTTTTATTTTCGCTTTAAAAAAATGAAAGAAAAACTAATTTTGAGTTAGGGCTCGATAAAAAAAGTAACTAAAAAAGAAATCTGGAAACCAGTGTCTCATCAATTTTTACATCTTGGGTTTGAAATATTTTATTTCCATTCTGAAATAAATGAAGGTTAGCTACCATTCATCGTTTGAAATATTATTCCCACTAACACCAAAATTTTCCACCTTGAACTCAAAAGGTGACCATCTCTTCTACTAAAACCTATCTGAAAACAATCACGGTCACCATTTGTAGAAAAAAAGGTAGATGGACAAGGATTTTTAAAATTTTATTTTTAATGAAGATACAAAAGAGACATTTTTTCAATAAATAGGGGGAAGGGGGAGAGCAATTTTTTTCTGTCCCAAAATCAGCAAGAAAGATAATAAAAGGATTTTTAATTTAATAAACAAATACACAAATATAAAAATTTGGAAAGGGTGCAGTTTCGTTTTGAAAGTCCAAACACTAAAATCATAGGCAGCACAATAGCGCTGCCTAAGTAAAGAGCGATGTATGCACAATGTATTATTTATTTATTATCTGTTTTTGGTCTTAGGACAGGTCACTTCCCTTCGACGTGTCATAGAAACTTCTTGAGACCAGAACACAATTTGCGCTTTACTGAAAACAAAATACGTTAGAAATGTTTTCACCTTTCTTACTATCTTAAATGAAAAATTATCAAAAGCTTAACGAAGAAATCTTGATATATGTCAATTTAACTGACAATTTAAGGTCATTTAAATTGTCAGTTAAACCTATGCTTTGATCAAACATCTGAGGATATTACTAACGAGCAAGATGAACTTATAGCATTCGCTGACGACACTACAATTACCTGCTGCGGACTTGATATGCCTTCACTCCAGCGGAAGCTTGAAAACATCATAGAAGAGACCTATCTGTGGATGGATGCCAACAAACTTGTCATCAATGTAGAAAAATCTTGCATCCTGCTATTTTCTAGGGTAGGAGCCCTTCACCCAGAAATAACAGGAATTGTGACGTCTCGTGGAAAGGTTCAACGACCAGTAAATGGATGTGCAAAATATTTAGGAGTAATAGTAGATGAAAACCTTTCTTTCCTTCCTCACATCCATGCTGTAGAATTAAAGCTTTCAAGGAATCTGGGTATCATGAAGAAACTGAAGCAAACATTCCCACATAAAACCCTTACCCTTCTCTACAATGCACTCATTAGACCCCACTTACAGTATCGCGCAATGGTATGGCAATCAACATTCAAATCCCATCTGGAAAAACTGGATTCCATCCACAAGAATACCTTGAAGATCATCAAACACACAGAAGATTATCTCTCGCTGAAATCGCTGTTTGAGCTTTCCTGCTTGTTTTTTGCTTTCAGATTCCTCTCCGGCTTGCTTCCACCGCCTTTTAGGAATCTATTCCGTTTGGCATCCGAACAGCGTCTTCCAATTACAAGACTATCTGCACAGATCCATATTCGAAATACGCCAACAGTGAGGTCAGATTTTTCGCCTGACATCGTCTGTGCTAAGGCTTACAATACCCTACCGCTTGAACTGAGAGATAGGAGCTCCCTTGGTTCTTTCAAAAAGAGAATAAAAAATTATCTTGTTTTGAATTAGTTTAATTTGAATAAAGAATCTAATTAGAAAAGTGATTTTTAGCTATTATTGAGTTTTTTGTGGGGGTTGGAGTGGTTTGCTCCTGGATGAAGAGGTGGGGACTTGTAAGGATGTTTTTTTTTTGGTGAGGGCCATGGTTGTATCGAGAAGTGGAGGGAGAGCCATAGTGCGTATTTATTTTTGAGGTGATATGGGACTCAGCATGCAGTTTTTACATAGAGACGAGAGATTAAGTACGTTATGACTGTTATAATTTTTTTTAATAAACCCGAATGAACTGAACTGAACTGAAAAATTTGTTTTTTCAGTAAAGCGCAAATTGTGATCTGGTCTTGAAAAGGCATGGGAGTCATCAGCCCTACCCTTGTTAATTTTTGCTCGTTTTGAGTTTGATTCGGCTATTTATTGTAATTTCTGTTCGTTTTGAGTTTCATTTATTTATTGACAGTAATTTGTTGTAATTTTACGTTTGGAAGATTATTTGACTTTACTTTTCTCATTCTTGGCTTAATGGAGATTTTTACTTTTCTTTGAAAAACCTATCTTGTGGAAAAAGTTTTCAAAATTAATGGCATCTAAGAAATAATGTATAAGACCTAACCACTTTCAATCAAAGAAAGGAAGATATCAGTCCCTTTGTCGGATCATATTTTCGTAGGACCCAATGTTTCTCCATTGAGATCCTAAAGACTTATGGATATGTTTTTAAGTGATTGAGCAAAAAAGTCTTTTGGTCCCATTTTTATTTGGAGTGGGATTGTACCCTAAAACAGTCCCCTTTGTACATTAGACCTTTCTTGCCATAACGATTTACGCGTCTAAGATTTTCGTTTCCAGGGACAAGAAGGCTTTTGGCTCATTTCGAAACCAATTATGTTTATTCATTTAAAACTTGTTATACAAAACAAGATAACAGAGCAATAACAATAAATGAATAAGAATATAGATAGATAGAAAGATAGAATAAAGAATAAACGACAAAATTCAAACACTTCAAAATACATCTCAACTTCAAAAGGTTAGTGTGTCAATACCAATACCCAAATATGGTTATTTTTTCTTCAATATTATATATATAATTCACATACAGTAACAATAATTTAATATAATTATTCAATAATAATAGAATATAATAACAATATTATATCCTTGTTCCTAAATATCAAGATTGTTAAAAAGTGAGCCAGGATAGCAAAGACATATATGCTACAAAAACTGCTGTAAATGATTTCAAAATGTAGGTATTCTTTATTTTGTTATATAGTTTAGATTAATATAGTAAACTGAAATTGAGTAAATATTTTAAACACTGCGTGGTTATGCAGTAAGTTATACCAGAACATGGCTGTAAAATAACTAGACTGATACTGGAAAACAATTCATACCAAATTTAGGTAGATTTGATTATCATCACCTTTAATGTGTGTGTGTGTGTCTTAAGATCGAGGCTTTTTGGAAGCCTCCCCACGCCTTTAATAAACAGGAAAATTTTTACCTGGAAATTGCTTCTCTTTAGTCACGTTTGGGTGGTCTCGGGTTGAAGAAGGATTTGAGACAAAATATCCGAGGCTCATTCATAGGAATATGAGTTTCAGGAGGAGGATTGCCAACCCAAACATCCCTAGTTGCATTAGGTGCTCTGGTGGCTAGCCAGATATACATGGGCACGTGGAGGTTGTTCTTCATGCACTAATTATGCATGGGAACTAACTCCAGACAAGCACCATTGCCTAAGTAAGTCCGCGGTTGACTTACTTCTCGGAGCATCGACCCCAAAGAAAGTCCAATCATCGCCGAACACACCACTCTTAAAATGATTAACGGCAGTTACGTCTGATTCCCTCTGCGCTGGCAACGCTGCCGAGCAAGAGTTTAAAGTCGAGCACTTCTTTTTAGTTGGCATTTACTAAATAACATGATTTTTTCGCTCCTATTTAGGAAAAAAACCCAGAGAGGGTTAATCTTTTATAATTACTTCCCATGGAGAGGAGAATAGTAGGAGCAATCTTCCCAAAATTAATATTTGTCAGGGGAGTGACCATCCACCTGGAATACTTGCTTGGTAATTCTGCACTTACTTATCTCCAACTGCTTTTTCCTATTGAAAATAGATTAGGTCACATTTATGTGGTAACCTCCAAAGAGAAAAAAATAGCAGGGGCATTTTTTAAAAGGAAAAATGCCAATTGCAGGGCCCCACCCCAGAAAAAATTGAAAATTATAATCTGATAGTTACAATTATGTGCATATTTGTGCTTGTACTTTTCACTACTTTAGGTCATGGATAATAGAGAAGATCCAAGTGGCTAGCTCCAAGGGACGAGGGGACAAGAACCCCTTTAAAAATTAATACAAATTCATTCTCATATCACTTTCCTACACTGTTTGAGAAAAAAAAGTGAGAGATCACGTGATCTTCCATGAGAAGTCTCGGAAGAAGTAGTTTTATCTAATTCTTTGTTTTGGTACAGTATTTATCTCTTTAAAACAATCTTAGACAAAGGGATTTTAAACCAAATCAAAAGATACTTTTTCCAAGGGGAGAGGGAGGGAGTATTTAATGCAAAGCATTTTAACTGGCCTCCTATATGTGGGTTTTCTCTAGAGTTTACAAATATAGCCTTATAGATATCAGTGCCCATCATCCTATTAGAATTTTGATGAGTGGTGAATCAAGATGTTTTTTTCTTCTTATATCAGGGATGCCTTTACTTTTATCCGTCCGTCCATGGCCGAGTGGTTAACGCGCCGAACTCACAAGCGAAGGGTCGCTGGTTCGAATCTCGGTGGTGCCGACCGTTTGGTTTAGGACGAGGGTTAGTGGCGTTTCCCCGTAAGACAAGCCAAAAGTCCACCCAGCTTCAAATGGGTACCTAGAGAAATCTAGGGAAAAGCACGGGAAAGCGTCGGATGGCTTGCCCCCAACCACGCATTGCACCCCGGCCGAGGGCTGAGAATCAGGAGATCGGCACCTGCGCTACGCGAACCCTAATCGGTTTGCATGCGAAAGTTTGCTTTTTTTCCTTTACTTTTATCAATTTGAATCTTTGGCACGGTCACAGAGGATCTAAATATCAAACACATTTAAATACCTGGCTCTTTTAATTTCAACTGGCTCATTCTTTCGCTCTTCATAGGGAGGAATCCATGGCTCCACAATATGATCAGGTGCTGGATATAGACCACCATCTGGCATTTCACTGCTTAGTTTTCTTATATGAGTTACAAATGGCAGCTGCACCCTTTCAATCACACCCCTCTAAAAGAAATAAAAGTGTGACTTGTATATATTCATTTAAAGCATAGGTTTTCAGAGCCATAAATTGGGAGGAAGAGGGGCTGAAGGGGAAGAGCCAAAAACAAGTGGCCTAAACTTTATATCTGTTTTCACCGTCTAATAAAAGGACTTATCCCCATTTGAACTTTCATTTTTTTGTCATAGGAAGGCAGTGTGGTCTTGAGAAAAAACAAAAACAACAACCCAATTTAAGGTACTATGTTGAAAATACAAACTTCACGTGTTTTGTAAAATACAGTTTTATTCTCAGAACAACTGTCAGAGCATTTTTTTTTCACTTCCACAAAAAAAATGAAAAAAATTAATAATGGGATGATGAATCAAACAGTTTGTGGTAAGAAAAAGTTAAGTAAGGAGCAACCTGGCTCAATCATAACAGAAACTCTAAAAATGGAATTTGATACCAATAGATACATCAAAAGAATCGAATCTTTATGCTGATTTCAAATACTGAATTGAATTTTATTTATAACCCATTATAATACACATGAAAAACGGAGTATAATGTGAATAAAAGAAAGGAGGAAAAAGAAAATGACCTAAAAATATTAACAACACTTCACCTTACTTAAAAACAATTAAAACATACAAAAGCAAAACATTCATTGTATCAAAATAACGCTCCATAGGTGCCAACCAACTCTACTATTATAAGCTTCTATGCTTTTTCTGTACCAAGCTTCCGTAGTTGCTGTTCGACGTTGGAAATGAAGGATCAAGAGCGTTCTAGTTGCTTTAAGAGTGTCACCGATAGGAAGCCCTAAATATTTCATTTGTGATTTTGGGAAACCTTGCACGCTGTCGAGATTAACAGTAAATCCTGCTCGTGTTTCACCCCAGTTGCACAGAACCATATCCAATTTTTCTCTATTGAATATAAGGTTAATTGTAGCATATTCTTTACTTAAAATAGCAAAATTTCTTTCAAACGACTGTACTGCTCGACTGGGGTTAAAAATATCATCTGCATAAGCGATAAGCAACACATCAATCCCTTTTAAAATACACGAAGGAACTGCGCTGGATTGGGCGTTCAGGATACAGTTATTGAAGGAAACTGGAGAGGTAAGGGCACCCTGTCTGACGCCTCGACGGACTGGAATAACGAAACGTGTTATGGTCCCATCAGGTAGCCTGATTACAACAGCAAGATGGTTATACATATCATACAAAGCACGAATAGCAGACGTGTCCACTCCACGTTATAGCTCAAGGAGAATTTGCGCATGAATCAGAGAGTCAAAAGCATGGCTTACATCATGACTTTCTAGGACGAGCGAATCACCAGACTTATCAACATCTATAAGTATTGACAATAGTGCAGTAAGTGCATGGGCACACCCTAGGCCTTTTTGGAATCCAAACTGATATGGCGGCATGTAGAATTTATCTGTAAGTTATGGCATTACGGGTGTTTCAAAAATCTTGCAGAAAGTAGTAGCAACTGTAATAGGGCGATATGAAGAACACTCATTCAGCGATTTATTCTTTTTTGGAACAGGAGTAAGACGACCAGAAGAAAACGAGGTCGGAACTATTCCAGTTGTGAACATCATTTGGAACAAGAGATCCAGGAGACAAAATAGTAGGGGACTTCCAAGAAGAATGTGTTTAGGACAAATATTATCAGTACCCCTCGAAAAAGATTTCTTAATTTTTTTCCACGGAATTCCTAATATCAGACAGTGAAACAATAAACGCTGGCGCAGCCTTTTTTGACAGTATCCGATTGAGATCACATTTCAGTGGATTTTCTACTTTGGAATCATGTTCTTAAAACTCTTTCAAAAAATGCTGTTGCCAGGCCTCAGCAGAGATATGAGCTGACTGAGTGTTCCTTTCACTCTGGCTGTTGGTCAAACTTTTCCACAGAAGCGTCAGATTACTCACTATCTTTCCTGAAAAATCAGAACGAATAACGGCTCTGTGTTTTTGCAGTTCTTTGGAAAAACGGAGCTCTGTGGAAATCTGTATATGGTTCACTATGCTGTTCTTGGGCTCTTGCATTCTATCCATATGCCTAGCCAAAATTTGGCCTTCTGGCAGGCTTTAACAAGGGATGGGTTCCTGGACCAGCCCTTAACTTGTGATGCAACACGGACTCTGGATCAAGGGAAAAATTGTGATTCCGCTTGCAGTAGCACCTGCGAAATAAGTGACGAGTACATATTTAGTTTTAGACGAATTTCAGACGTGGGAATAGGTACTGATGTTTGGAGCAAGTCAAAAGGTATTTTTATCTTTGAAAGTAGATTATCAAGCCAGTACTGATACTGAGCCAAATCGATTTTACTCCATTCAATGATAGTTCTCCATTTTAAAGGTCCATTTGCGTGCATTCGATAAAATGGTGCACTGATTTGGAACAATAGGGGTAAATGGTCAGAAACAAAAAATTCACGGAACACAACTACTGTTAATGAGCTACTAAAAATACTACTAGATACAAGGACATGATCAAGGTTAGACACTGATCCGGTAGGGTGAATGTACGTGAAGTCACCTGATTTCAGTACAAGAGCACTTTCATTTGGAATCAGACTAAGCAGAAGAGCCGAATGCAAGCTTTCACTTTTGGATATATTACAATTGAAGTCCCCCAACAAAATCCAATGGAGATGAGAAGCACTAATTTTATTCATAAATTTCCCCAGTACTTTGTAGACTAGAGCAAACTTCATTTCAGAGCAATTGTTTCTGTAGTCAGTGGGCAGGTACACATTTAATATAACAGTCTCACCAACTCTATCTGCTAAGAAATGGTCAGAACTAGCAAACAATTCAGAGTTGATATACCCAATTATTAGCAGAGCAAGTCCACTTGACGGGCTCCCTCGTTTCTTAGGTTTTTTCACTGGTACAAATGGACCATGTGTGAGGTTAAGGCATCGAATATATTTCTACCAGCGTTATATAGAAAGTGTTCTTGGAGACAAATAATTTCTTTGGTGAGGCAGACTTCTTCAAGCCTGGTAATTTTGGTACTAAGACTACCATTCATATTCCAGGAGACAAAACGCTTGTCAATATAAAATTCATTCATTTTGGGCGTTTGAGGTCATCAACTCTGATTAACTGACTTGTTAGACGAGCAGCTAGCGTGGTAGCATGTGTGTTGGGTGCTTGTACAGCTTAGGCACTGCATCACAATCTGGCAGGGATTTTCTTTCATTGCACCATGGTTATTTTGAGCATAGTGGGCACACTTCAATACGTTTTTACACTGGGCTGATATGTGGTCAGATTCATGGCAGTTGTAGCAACGTTTTGGAAGAAAGATGAATTCTTGAATTCTGAAACTTTCATTGACAGTTTTGTGGCAGTATCAAGGGATTCACGACTTGGAAAACACAGCTATAAGTTTATAATATAATAATATATATTACAATAATAATTAATATAATATATATTAATATAATATATAAGTTTCATCAAGTTTAGTCTTACCCATCAAAAGCTACAAGCCATAGAAAATGTGCCTTATTTTAAAAAAAAGGAGGAAATGTCCCCTAAAAGTCATAGAATCTCAATGAAGATCACACCATCAGATTCAGTGTATCAGAGAACCTTTCCTGTAAAGGTTTCAAGCTCCTATCTACAAAAACGTGGAATTTTATATTTTTTGCCAGAAGAAAGATCACAGATGTGTGTTTATTTATTTTTTCATTTCTATGGGTGATTGTATCAACCCAGTATTCCTAAAATACCGCAGTAGGGCTCATTCAAATGGAAGTTAAAAGTTCTAGTTGCCTTTATAAGTAACCCAAAAATTGGAGGGTAACTAGACCCCTCCCAAACTTACTTTTTTTAAAGTCACCTAATCAAAATTTGGAGATAACCATTTTGTTCTGTATAGTCAAGAAATCTAATAACTATATCTTTGGATATAACTTAATTCCCCCCAGTCCCAAGGGAAGGACTACAGGTTATGAATTTTGCAAATTGTTTACATGAAGTATTGGCTATTGGGAAGTATAGACGTTTTCAGGGGGGATTTTTACCATGGTGGGAGGGGGGTACTTGGGAGGATGTTTCTATGTAGAAAATTTTCATGGAGGAAGGAAATTTTATATGAAGAGGGCACCAGATTTCCTTGCACTTTTAAAAGCGATCAGAAATTAAATAAAAATTAAGTATTTTCAACTAAAAGTAATTAGCAACATTAAAACTAATTACAAACAGAAATTATTACGTATATGAGGGGGTTCGCCCCTTAGTCAATACCTCCCTCTTTATGCTAAGGTTTATTTAGTACTTTCAAAAGAACTATTTATTCTAATTAAACAACTTTTGTGATTCAGGGGTCATTCTTAAACAATTGGAACAAAAATCAAACTTTAGCATAAAGAGAGAGGTATTAGCTAGGGGTGGGCCCCCACATATACGTAATAATTTCTGTTCGATTTAAATTTGATGTTGCTCATTACTTTCATTAGAAAAAAAACGTTTTTTTGTATTTAATTGGAATCAGGAACCATGATAATTGTAGTTCTAAGGGATTGAAAATCCTGTAAATTTTCGTAATTCTTAAAATGATTTCAATGTATAATTTAGCTTTTTGCAAAAAAAAAAAAAAAACAAAAAAACAACAAACATATTTTTTATTCAAACAAAGAAAGTCCTTAGATTCTCAGACTGCATAATTGAAACTGTGTGTAGCAATTTGCATTCAACAATGCTGCTTAAGTAGCCAACTTAACATGAAGGAGGCCAATTTATAATAAGGTTGTTATTGTTTGGCAACACTTTTTTGCTTTTTTTTATTATTAGTTTTTTTTACCTAGGATGTATCAATAACAAATTTAAGCTTCAGCCTCCAACATATTATTCATTTTATTTGGATTACTGCAAACTAAGTTTTTTTTTTCTTTGCTTGGTTAAGAAAGCTCCCTTTTCTGAATATGTCAATGAAGTCATGGTTATATCTTTACTATTTTTTGTAGCAAGATATTTTTTAATTGATTATTCTTGTATACTTTGATCATACCTTAGAATTGTGTTGATACATGTGTAATTTCCACATTTATGGAGGACACCATGATAATGTATTCATGACTGAGACACAACTTCAGAAAAAAAGCAGTGATTTCTGGATGATATATGCCTCCAGAACTAACCTCTGCAGAATTTCATAAAATATATCATGGGTATCTGATGAAAAATTATGCAGCCCTAGATATTTGTTCCAGCCAGACAGAAAACTCTTTAAAACTGCAAAGTGTTTCTATCTATTTACTGTATACAAAAGCTGGGTGTGATTCTTTGTACTAAGAATATACTACCAGTGAGCTTGATTCCCCCTCTGTATAAGTCACTGCCTAGGCTTATTGCCAAATATGAGCACTGGCAGAGCATGGCAATATATTTGTGGGTCATGGCTAGAAAGTGCACCTTTTGGCTGACAGTACTTTAGAGCCTTAATTTTGAAAAAAAAAAAATCATTTTTCATGTGAAATATGCCAGGTTCATATGCATTTAAAGAGCAAAAAAGATGCATAATAGTATTGCAATAATATCACACACTATATAAAAGATGTCCTGTACAGACAATAATATCATTAGCATAAACTATGCCTAGAGGATGACCTGAAAAAAAAAATGCAATATCCTTTTAAGGCTAAAACAGATAAAATTTTAAACAACAAAATTTAAATATCATGAGGGGGTGGGGTATCAGGATTTCTGAGCTTCTAAAACCTACTGGTACCAGTACAGAAAATCAAAAAGATTTTTAAGAATGAGTTTTAGCACTTATCAGGTACCTTTAGAAATTCAAAGTGAGATATTACTTTGTAGAAGGGTATAGATCTATTGGGTTGTTGGTCAATACTTTTAAGGCATAGTTCCTCATTTATGAGCCATCCCATATGTGTGGGTTACACAATAACAAATACATGTGGTTGCATAATTTTGAACCCTGGATATATATGTATTAAACTGTGAGATAAAACTGTTTTTCTTTGTTTTTTGCATTTTCTTTGGTCTTGTGTTACCCTAGGTGTTGATTTAAGGGACCTACCTCAGTGCTGTGATTGATATATTTAGACTTTTGGGCAATTCATTTTAGTTTCAATTCTCCAGGGAATTGCATATCTTCCCGTTCTTCATTAAGCGCTATCAGTGTTGAATTTTTCCGCCCAACGTTGCCGCTCATTCTGAAATTATGGCGTCCAATAGCTCAAAACGCCTAAAACCCGCAACACCCGAAAAAGGAGTCGATAAGTGTGCTGTCTCTGGTTGTGTTCTGAGTGAGTCCTCGCCAGCCATTCAGTGTGATGAATGTGATAAATGGCTCTGTGCAACATGTCTAGGAATGAGTACAGCCGAATACAACATTTTCTGCAAAATGAATGAAAGACTTGGAAGTATTTGGACATGCCCATTATGTAAAACAGGTTCCAGTAAGCCTGATGTTCCAAATATAGTGAAAAGCACTCTCGAATCCCATTGTAGTGAAATGCGTGACATGTTTGCTGGTTTCAGATCTGATATGCAGATTTCTTTGGACACTGTGAGGGTTCAGGTGGAAACGCTTGAGACGGCTATACAATCAAAGGTTTCCATAGATGATGTGCAGAAACTTGTGGAAAACTCTATAACTACCCGTCTCGAAACAGACGTCCGCAAAATAGTGAGACAAGAGCAAGACAGAAACAGAAGACGACTTAATCTGATTGCCTATGGCGTTCCTCTGCAAACCAATGATGTTCAGTTTGTGATCCAGCACCTAGCCTCAGATTATGGTCTCCCCGGCGTCAAAATTCTGAACCTGAAAAGACTCGGTGCAAACAAACCACCCACCCAGCAAGTCCCAGACCGCCCTCCCCCGATTCTTTTTAGTGTTACAGACATTGCCACCAAGGTAAAGATCTTGAAAAAATCCGTCGAGCTGAAAGCAGACATACAGTTCCACAGCGATGAGTCCCGAGAGGACAGAGCTAAACGTAAGAGCGCTACAGAGGAACTTAAAAGACGGATTGCAAACGGTGAGACTGACCTCGGAGTACGGAACGGCAAAGTCGTTTCAAAAAACGGTCAGCGAGCTCCACCCCCAGCATTGGGGGCGATGGAGCACTAGATGCGCAGCCAGACGAAAGACATGTAAATAGTAGTTTAGTGTCATTTAACAGTGTATTATATAGTAGTTCCATATTAGCTCAAGAACATTCATCGGAATGCAGTTTTGAAACTGCCAAATCTGACACTAGCTGCGTTCTTTCTGTTGAATCGGAATACAACTCGCCAGATTCTTATTCAACTGACGCAGCATCTAGCAAAGCAGACGAAAGTCCGTCATCCAACGATGACGTGCTAGTTCCAGCGGGCTCAGGAAGAAGAAGAAGCAGACAGAAACAAGTGATGAAAGTGTTGTCAACTAACATTGACTCCTTGCCAAACAAGCTGAATGAGCTAAAAGTGTTGCTGGCTCACGAAGATATAGACGTTGTGTGCTTAAGTGAAATTTGCTCAAAAAACTCTCAAAATAGACTGGAGGATAGCCATATTCAGATACCAGGATACACAGTCATTTCGAATCTGGACAGACCCAATGTGAGGAGAGGAGTTGCCATATACATCAAGTCAGCCTTGAAGGTAAATAACATTGACCTTTTCACAAGTGCCAATTATTTTTGGGTAGAGTCTATCCTGGTTGAATTGACAGTAGGGTCTGAAAAGTTTAGAATTGGCGTGATTTACCGTAGCCCTTCCTCCCCCAGCTCCGAAGAATCATTTCAGTATGTGGCAAATATTATAAATGAAATGACAATATGTAACCCCAAAAATGTCATCATCACAGGAGACTTTAACATGCCGGACACCAGGTGGGTCGATGGTTTAGGCTTTACTCTTCAAAACAACTATACCAATCCAACTCTTGAAGCCTTTGCTGATAACCTGCTGGTCCAGACAGTTGAGTTCCCTACCAGACATAGAGATCATCAAACTCCATCTCTCCTTGATCTCGTTCTGTCAAACAACCCCGAAAAAATTATGTCAACAGCAAACTTACCCCCCCTTGGAGCAAGCGACCATCTTTGTATCCTGAGTGCAATAATCTTGAATCAGATACCAACCAACAAAATCAAACGAACGTTTGTTGATTACAAGAAAATACGCCAGGACCTACAAGAGATTGAATGGGAAAACTCCTTGCAACAAGACACTGAAGCATCCTGGGAGCTTTTCAAGGACATACTACTGAGTCTTGAGTTGAAGCATACGAAAACTTACTTCTCAGAACGTCCCAGAACCCTTCCGTATATGTCACCACAGCTAAAAAAAGCCATTAATAAGAAAAAGAAAGCTTGGAAAAAGTATAAAAATTGTGAGAGTGCAGCCCATCTAGAGCAGTACAAAAAGGCCAGAAACAAACTGAGAAATGCGACCAGAAAAGCAACCATAAGATATGAGGAGTCGATAGCACTAGAGGCAAAAACCAATCCAAAAAAGTTTTGGAGATATGTCACTTCAAACAACCCAAGCCGCAGGTCGATCCATCATTTTACCTCCAGCGATGGAACCAAAATAACCGACCCATTGGTAATGGCAGATACCCTCAATCAATGCTTCTCGTCAAATTTCTCTAAAGACCCTGGATGCCCCCCACCGGATATGCCAACCACCCACATCAAACACCCTATGCCACCGATCCAGTTCACAGCTTGTGATACTTACAAGCGCCTAAAAACTTTGGACCCATCCAAGGCAAAGGGACCCGATGGCATCCATCCTAGGTTGCTGAAGGAGACCGCAGCTGAAATAGCGGAACCCCTGACAAGAATATTCCAGATGTCAATAGCTTCCAAAACTATTCCCTCTGACTGGAAAACAGCAAATGTCATGCCAGTTTTCAAAAAAGGACAGAAAGATAAACCACAGAATTACAGACCCATCAGCCTGACTTCTGTCCCATCAAAAGTCATGGAAGGCGTCTTAAATGATGCAATCGTTGCACATCTGGAAACTAACAGCCTGTTATACAATGGACAACATGGTTTCAGGAAGGGTCGCTCTGTGGAGACGAACCTAATTCAATCATATGACATAATCACCAAGATGATTGAGGAAGGCCTTCCAGTTGACGTACTCTTGCTGGACCAAGCCAAAGCTTTCGAGAAGGTAGTACACTCGTACCTGGAAAGGAAACTAGAGTTCTATCAACTCCACCAAGATGTAAGGGAATGGATTATCCAGTTTCTCAAGGATAGAATACAGAGGGTGATGATGTATGATGAGGAGGGGAATCAAATCATGTCAAACCCAACTCCAGTGCTCAGCGGAGTTCCGCAAGGAACTAAACTGGGACCTACCCTCTTCAACATGTTCATCAATGACTCAGCCCAGTCAGTGCAAAATGACCTTAAACTGTTTGCAGACGACTCGAAATTGTTTGGCCCAGTCGCAAACAACCAACAGTGCGCAGCTCTGCAGGCAGATCTGCACACCCTCAACAACTGGTCCTCTTCCTGGTCCCTTGAGTTTAATGCTGAAAAGTGCAAAGTCCTACATCTTGGCCCTAAGAACCCAGGAATGACATATACAATGACAGATCGTACTGGGAAGCTCATAACTTTGGAAACTGTCACCGAAGAAAGAGACCTTGGGGTCATTGTTGATGACAAAATGAAATTCCATAGTCACAGCAGATACCTAGCTGCAAAAGGCAACAGGTCCCTTGGTCTCATCAGACGTAATATCACCAGTAGATCTCCCAGGACAATCAGGAGGCTATATACAGGACTGGTCAGACCGCAACTTGAGTACGGAGTCTCTCTTGCCGTTCCCCACTATGTCGTGGACAAGAAGATCCTTGAGAGCGTTCAGCGGAGGGCTACAAAACTACCAACCAAATGTAAGAACCTCTCGTACCCTGAACGCCTCAAGAAACTCAAGCTCCCAACCCTGACGTACAGGAGGAAACGCGGAGATGCAATCCTGACCCACAAGCTGCTGGAGAATGGTGTCACACCAGGGCTTTTTAATAAGTCGCTCTCTAGCCACACCCGGGGCCACAGCAAGAAGCTCCAGCAACAAAGAAGCTCACGGAGAGAACGTTCCAACTTCTTCTCAACTCGTGCTGTTCCACTGTGGAATTCCCTTAGTGAAGAAACAGTTCAGTCCAAAACTGTTGACAACTTCAAAAAAGCAATTGACCGAGACTGGGCAGCGATGGAGTGGAAACTACACTGGGAGGCCAGTGGATCTACTCAACGGAACTAGACAACGCACTTCCACCTCCATCACTCAACCGGCGAATCTACAGGATGTTCACCCAACCTTATTCGCCGGCCAGTGCAATTTAAGGTAATTTAAGGTTGTAGTTTTAGATGACCATGTTGTATGTCCAAGTAAATCTCTGAAGTACCTTGGTGTAACATATGGATCTAATACAAAAAACAGCCAAACATTGATAATTGATAGTGTCACAACAGTTTTAAGGATAAGTTATGCTAAAGTGGTTCCCTTCAAATTCAGTTTAAGTACAAAAGTTTTGTCATGCTTTTATTCAGCAGTTACTTTACTAGCTATTTATTATGTTTTGCCAATAAGGAATTGGCTATCTAATACAGAGAAACTTAAGATTAGATTAACTTTTTGAAATACTCGAAGTTTCTTCTTCAACTCCCTCTTAATACCAGAAATGCATACATAGAGAATGGATATGAGATATGCAATATTTTAACTTGAATAACTTGAATATTTTAAGCTTGAAGATCATGCTCAATTAAAAGCTCTAAGCAGTCTTCCTAAATGTGTATGTACATATTTGATCTACTGTGCTAATTGCTAAATGTTTGATTTTTTGTGTTTTATATGTGCATTAACATGAAGTTTTCTAGTTAGTTTATTTTTCTTTTGTTGTTTATTTACTCTGCCCATTCTTCTGTTGTTGTATGGTGGGCTATAAATAAAACCCATTCACTTATATTTGACAAGGCAAGTTCATCCAACTGCCTCTAAACAAAACTGTACTACTGTTTTGTGAAGGCAATATAGCAAAAACACAGAAACAAGATTCAATCAGATTACATACAAAAGAGGAAACCAAAACTGCACCTCCATTTTGAATAGTCTGCCAAGGGATGTTATCCAAGAGACATTTCTGTTGATTCCTTTAAAAGATAGTTCAAAAGGAACAACTCTGGAGAGAAACCTAAGTAGATGGTTGACTATAATAATAATATGATATTTAACATATATCATTGGTTTGATGCAAATTTATTAGCTTTGAATGTAAAAAAAAATGTTTCTTCTTATATTCTCTCACATATGCAACAGACAGAGCTTCAAACATCTAAGGGATCCATATCCCACCCAGCTGACCAGTTTGTTCAATTCCTTGGGGTACTTCTGGATGAAAACCTAACTTTCAAGTGGCATATTATGTCAATAAGATTAAAGGTTTCTCAAGGCCTTGGAATTATTTGGAAGCTGAAGTGAGTCTTTCCTTTCTCTATCCTTCATCTATTATACTTCTCTCTTATTTACCCTTATTTTTGTTACTGCTCATCAGTGAGGATGTCTACATTTCCATAATTACTTACACCTTTACATAATCTCCAACTGAAATCAGCAAAAGTCCTGCAGTCTACCACCCATGTTTCTTGAACTTTTGAAGATTAAAGATATTTATACATAACACCTCTCTTTTATTGCATTTCAATACTTCCATGGAGACCTTCCACCAAGTATTTCCAGGCTTCTTGAGATTGTTAGAAATATCAGTCCTTATGAAACTAGGAACCAGGATGATGTGCTAATGCCATCCACCCCTGCAGTGTGCAGTCTGATGGTTGCTGTCAGACATGCCTGGAATTTCATCCCTGTTGAGATGCAATGGTCCTGTACCTTAGGCTCCTTCAAGAAACAGTTAAAGAATTTTTTGATTAAAAAACATTCAATTAAATTATAATATTGATTAGTTATTTCTATTGTTTAATTTTTTAGCTTTAATTTATTTAATTGACTATTTAGATTGAATTTAATTATTTAGATATGGGTGATGTGAGTGTTGGATCCTTGATGTATATATATATAAATATTTTTTTTTAAATAGGTGGTGCAGAGACCAGTTATGCTCAGGTGAGGATTGGTGAGTAGAATCTAAATATGTTTTAAGTGTCAATGTATTTAATAAATATTTATATTTTGTTTTGTTTGTTGTTTTTTTCCCAAATAATAGGCTATTGAGCCCTTTGGGATATTTTTTGTTTATAAATGGATGTATATTGAGAATAAAAGGAATTTGAACTTGAACTGAATCTGGTTAAACATATCTCTGTGTACCTGGTATAGGTCTCTTGTGATCCATGTTTCTAAAAATTTTCTATTGAAACACAATTATCAGGTCTACCAATAGGTATCCTTTCAGTTGGGATGTTTTCCTGGAAAAGTTTTTCTTTCCTTCTTTAAATTCTGATAGGCAGCTTTATATAGGGGATTGGCTCATGAATCAACTTTTGATCTAGACACCAACAATCTCAATGCCAAGTGTCAAGCTTGGTTTCTCCAGAATTGTTTAAACCATTCCCAAAGGCTGACTGAGCCTTTAGAGTCTCTAATTGGTGAAATAGGTCCCTGAACATAGCTGTCTAGTGTCCCCTTGTAGCCTAGTAATGGTTTTAGAGTTGTATCAGGCCTAGGAGTAACAATAGATAGCAATAAAAAAGGCCTCTCTTTTTGTTTTAGCATGTCTTCTTCTTGAAAGCTGCTAATCAAGATATTTACCAAAAACTAACAAGTGGCATTATGACCAGTACCTGAGAAGTGGGAATATGGCATTGTCTCTTCAACCACAGTGAGAGGACATCACAGCCTTAGCTTAGCTCTAAGATACCTGCCAAGGTTTGTAGATACTCTAAAGACTACTACTGGTTCTAGAGGATCTAAAGTAACATTTTTGGCAATTTTATGTAAACTAAAAAGACTTTACCTTAGATCCTCCAGAGGTGCTTAGGGATTCCAAGAAGTCACCAGTCAGCTCTCATTGCTGAGGCTAACCAGACATCTTCCCATTCAGGTTTATAGAGTCATCCTGGTATTTGCATCACATGGTGTTTTTGGGGATCCTCTTCTTCTGATACCACATGGTAGCCAATGAACGATGACCTTTGGCAGTTGAGTATTTGGGCATGCAGATGAGATTACTTCTTTTATTTTCTCACTTTGGTTACCAGTGGCTGAGATGTCTTCTGCCATATAGTGGTATTTGTTTCTTTTTGGGACCAGTGGAAATTTAGAATGCATCTCAAGCACATGTTTTCAAAATGCACATAACCTGTATCTGGCCCTAGATCGAGCACATAGTCATGACAGTGACCACTAGACTATTTAAAGAGTATTTATTGGGAACCAAATACTACTAATCTTTTAGTCCTTCATTTAGCAGACCAAACATTTTCAAGTTTACTGTATCCTAATAAAAATTGAAGCAACTAGGCCTACTCAAATTGGGCAAGGTTATGGTCCTGTAGGCCTATACAATATTTCTGAATGTAGTAAATCAGATACTTTAATAATGTAGAATTCATTTCTATTGACAGTAGTTGATTGTTGTCGTGGTCTGTCTTTAAGTTATACTTTACCATAATACTTCTTAGATACATCTTATTACGTTATGCAAACAATCTTTATGTAATTCACTTAAAAATCTTTGCTAGTGTTCAATGTTGCCAAATACGTCTCTCGATGTTCGGAGGGCCGAATAATTAATAATTTTGATGCACATAGTGTCTGTTAGAAATATCTTTCCCTCAGGTATTAGTTCAATCCGCTTGATCCCCCCTGTGCTTGAAAGTTTTAAAATCATACAAAAATAAACTAAATTCAGCATTGATTCAGTATTCAATCAGAGTAAAAAATATATACGGCTGGCTTAAATCAAATATTTTATGACCTTATTTAAACAGCAAGCTCTTTTTACCTCAGAAATTGTGAAATGTTTCAAAACTTGGCTTCAAGCCTGTTTTATAATAATACCTGGTCAATTTGGACTGTTTTTACTCCAGGATGGCATGTGAGAAAATGGTTTGGAATGCTGTGATAATTTTTTTATTTTGAACAAGAGAAGCAGCAAATGATTCCATTGATAATAAGAAAACTGCTTGTGATTTTTTGCCACTGATTAGATACTTGAAGCCAAAAATTCCTGTTGAGTGAAGCTGCCGCTTCTCCATGTACTGCAGACAGAAAACAGGTGATTGACTATATCAGAGATAGAATTACATGTCCTGGTCTCTGGGATGAATATAAAATGGTCCTATACCATTATGTAATTTTTGAACCTGATATAGTGCACGGTGAAACAACTGCAATACTTACTACAAACGTCAGTGATTTATGCCTAAACTTTAATTGTCTGGTTAATTTTGAATGTAAACAAATCTACACAAGCTTCGGAAGCCTATCAAGTGACACACAATAACACAGGCCAGCATGTCCGAGTTGGTAAAGTGATTGACTGATAATTGGCTGTGATCCAACAGTTTGACTCTCACTGTTACCATGTATAACAGTTGATGAGGTTAATACGATCCGATCAGGGGGACCAGATCAAGGAGTAAGAAGCAGAGGAGTTTCCTTGCAAGCAAAACCATGGGTGATTTGCCTCAGAGCCCAAGCTGATGTGAGATCACAAGAACCAAAAAAATTGACAATAGCCAGGGAGAGGGGTTTTGTAAAAAAATTTTAAAATGTATTTTTAGTTAATTTTTAGTTTATGTATATCTTATTGATTTATCTATTGAAGAACGTAAAGAATTCATTGAAATAAATCAAAAAAATTAAAATGGATATAAGCCTGGGGGTTCTTATCCATTTTTTATCATACCTAATAATTCATCTATTTTTTAATTTTTTATTTTACTATAGATAAGTTATTTATACTATTTTTTCATCTACGTTTTGTGGTTATATCAATAAAACTAATTCATAAATTAATAATGGAATAATAAACTGTTTGAATAATAGACCTCTTTTAAGCAAGTCAAACACGATTACGTAGAGGTTTCTGATGCGTGTTTGGATTTCTTCTCAGAATTCTTTTATCGGAATTCTTTTTTTAACTGCCTGGGGTCTGTTATCTCTTTTTTCCATACCCTATAATTAATCCTTTTTATTTTTTATTCTATTATGGATAAATCATTTATACTATTTTCTTCATCTACGTTTTGGGTTTTTATCAATAAAACTACTTCATAAATTATTAATAATATAATAACCATTTTCTGTACTAGAGCTCTATGAAACAAGTCAGACACGATTGCGTACACTTTCTGACGCGTGTTTGGATTTCTTCTCGGAATTCTTTTATCAAATGAAGGATTCTTCGGAAGAAGTCCAAACACACGTCAGAAAACTGTACGCAACCTTGTCTGAATTGTTTAATTGAACTCTATTACAGAAGTTGGTTTCAAAAGTAGTCATTTTAAAAGAATTTGCAGCTGTTAAAAAAGAACTTTTAGGAACAAATGTAGTAGTTAGAGGGCATCTGAGTAACATGACGCGTGTATAACCTTAGAAAAAGATGGTTTGTATTTTTAAAGTTTTGGAGAAGATAGTTCAGAAAGTAAGAAGGGTTTTATTTATGTCTTCTTGTTTCATAAGTTTTTTACAAGGATAAAACTGTGATATTTTGCGTAATTCATTTTCTCGTTTAATTTTTTCTTTCATCTTATTTATACAAAGCAGGCAATTCTAAATAGAATAAATATGTAGTTATATACTCAGCCGTTCTTTCTGCTGTTCTTACATTTTTTCAAGTA